>NC_063236.1:0-253535 GCF_020740725.1 Corvus hawaiiensis
GGAAGGGGCGGGGCTAAAGCCGGAAGGGGCAGGGCTAAAGGGGGGGGCTTGCCGGGGGCTCTAGGGGCCGTAGGGGGGAGGCTAAAAGGGGAATGGGCGAGGCAGAATCGTGTATGGGCAGGGCTAAAGAGGGAAAGGCCGTGGCTGAAGGCGGAATGGGCGTGGCTAAAGGGGGAATGGGCGGGGCCAAGGGCGGGGGTGGGCGGGGCCAAGGGCGGAGTGGGCGGGGCTAAAGCCGGAAGGGGCGGGGCTAAAGGGGGGGGCTTGCCGGGGCTCTAGGGGCCGTAGGGGGGAGGCCAAAAGGGGAATGGGCGAGGCAGAATCGTGTATGGGCAGGGCTAAAGGGGGAAAGGCCGTGGCTGAAGGGGGAATGGGCGTGGCTAAACGGGGAATGGGCGGGCCAAGGGCGGGGTGGGCGGGGCTAAGGGCGGAGTGGGCGGGGCTAAAGCCGGAAGGGGGCGGGGCTAAAGGGGGGGGGCTTGCCGGGGCTCTAGGGGCCGTAGGGGGGAGGCTAAAAGGGGAATGGGCGAGGCAGAATCGTGTATGGGCAGGGCTAAAGGGGAAAGGTCGTGGCTGAAGGCGGAATGGGCGTGGCTAAAGGGGGGAATGGGCGGGGCCAAGGGCGGGGTGGGCGGGGCTAAAGCCGGAAGGGGCGGGGCTAAAGCCGGAAGGGGCGGGGCTAAAGGGGGGGGGCTTGCCGGGGCTCTAGGGGCCATAGGGGGGAGGCTAAAAAGGGGAATGGGCGAGGCAGAATCGTGTATGGGCAGGGCTAAAGGGGGAAAGGCCGTGGCTGAAGGCGGGAATGGGCGTGGCTAAAGGGGGAATGGGCGGGCCAAGGGCGGGGTGGGCGGGGCCAAGGGCGGAGTGGGCGGGGCTAAGGGCGGAGTGGGCGGGGCTAAAGCCGGAAGGGGCGGGGCTAAAGCCGGAAGGGGGCAGGGCTAAAGGGGGGGCTTGCCGGGGCTCTAGGGGCCGTAGGGGGGAGGCTAAAAGGGGAATGGGCGAGGCAGAATCGTGTATGGGCAGGGCTAAAGAGGGAAAGGCCGTGGCTGAAGGCGGAATGGGCGTGGCTAAAGGGGGAATGGGCGGGGCCAAGGGCGGGGCGGGGCGGGGCCAAGGGCGGGGCGGGCGGGGCTAAAGCCGGAAGGGGCGGGGCTAAAGCCGGAAGGGGCGGGGCTAAAGGGGGGGGCTTGCCGGGGCTCTATGGGCCGTAGGGGGGAGGCCAAAAGGGGAATGGGCGAGGCAGAATCGTGTATGGGCAGGGCTAAAGGGGGAAAGGCCGTGGCTGAAGGCGGAATGGGCGTGGCTAAAGGGGGAATGGGCGGGGCCAAGGGCGGGGCGGGCGGGGCTAAGGGCGGAGTGGGCGGGGCTAAAGCCGGAAGGGGCGGGGCTAAAGGGGGGGGCTTGCCGGGGCTCTAGGGGCCGTAGGGGGGAGGCTAAAAGGGGAATGGGCGAGGCAGAATCGTGTATGGGCAGGGCTAAAGGGGGAAAGGCCGTGGCTGAAGGCGGAATGGGCGTGGCTAAAGGGGGATGGGCGGGGCCAAGGGCGGAGTGGGCGGGGCTAAAGCCGGAAGGGGCGGGGCTAAAGCCGGAAGGGGCGGGGCTAAAGGGGGGCGCTTGCCGGGGCTCTAGGGGCCGTAGGGGGGAGGCTAAAAGGGGAATGGGCGAGGCAGAATCGTGTATGGGCAGGGCTAAAGGGGAAAGGCCGTGGCTGAAGGCGGAATGGGCGTGGCTAAAGGGAAAATGGGCGGGGCCAAGGGCGGGGTGGGCGGGGCTAAGGGCGGAGTGGGCGGGGCTAAAGCCGGAAGGGGCGGGGCTAAAGCCGGAAGGGGCAGGGCTAAAGGGGGGGCTTGCCGGGGCTCTAGGGGCCGTAGGGGGGAGGCTAAAAGGGGAATGGGCGAGGCAGAATCGTGTATGGGCAGGGCTAAAGAGGGAAAGGCCGTGGCTGAAGGCGGAATGGGCGTGGCTAAAGGGGGAATGGGCGGGGCCAAGGGCGGGGCGGGCGGGGCTAAGGGCGGAGTGGGCGGGGCTAAAGCCGGAGGGGCGGGGCTAAAGCCGGAAGGGGCGGGGCTAAAGGGGGGGCTTTGCCGGGGCTCTAGGGGCCGTAGGGGGGAGGCCAAAAGGGGAATGGGCGAGGCAGAATCGTGTATGGGCAGGGCTAAAGGGGGAAAGGCCGTGGCTGAAGGGGGGAATGGCGTGGCTAAAGGGGGGAATGGGCGGGGCCAAGGGCGGGGTGGGCGGGGCTAAGGGCGGAGTGGGCGGGGCTAAAGCCGGAAGGGGCGGGGCTAAAGGGGGGGGCTTGCCGGGGCTCTAGGGGCCGTAGGGGGGAGGCTAAAAGGGGAATGGGCGAGGCAGAATCGTGTATGGGCAGGGCTAAAGGGGGAAAGGCCGTGGCTGAAGGCGGAATGGGCGTGGCTAAAGGGGGAATGGGCGGGGCCAAGGGCGGGGGTGGGCGGGGCTAAGGGCGGAGTGGGCGGGGGCTAAAGCCGGAAGGGGCGGGGGGCTAAGCCGGAAGGGGCGGGGCTAAAGGGGGCTGGGGCTTGCCGGGGTTCTAGGGGCCGTAGGGGGGGGGCTAAAAGGGGAATGGGCGAGGCAGAATCGTGTATGGGCAGGGCTAAAGAGGGAAAGGCCGTGGCTGAAGGCGGAATGGGCGTGGATAAAGGGGGAATGGGCGGGGCCAATGGCGGGGTGGGCGGGGCCAAGGGCGGGGTGGGCGGGGCTAAGGGCGGAGTGGGCGGGGCTAAAGCCGGAAGGGGCGGGGCCGTAAGGGGGGGGGCTTGCCGGGGCTCTAGGGGCCGTAGGGGGGAGGCTAAAAGGGGAATGGGCGAGGCAGAATCGTGTATGGGCAGGGCTAAAGGGGGAAAGGCCGTGGCTGAAGGCGGAATGGGCGTGGCTAAAGGGGGAATGGGCGGGGCCAAGGGCGGGGTGGGCGGGGCTAAGGGCGGAGTGGGCGGGGCTAAAGCCGGAAGGGGCGGGGCTAAAGGGGGGGGCTTGCCGGGGCTCTAGGGGCCGTAGGGGGGAGGCTAAAAGGGGAATGGGCGAGGCAGAATCGTGTATGGGCAGGGCTAAAGGGGGAAAGGCCGTGGCTGAAGGCGGAATGGGCGTGGCTAAAGGGGGAATGGGCGGGGTCAAGGGCGGGGTGGGCGGGGCCAAGGGCGGGGTGGGCGGGGCTAAGGGCGGAGTGGGCGGGGCTAAAGCCGGAAGGGGCGGGGCTAAAGCCGGAAGGGGCGGGACTAACGGGGGGGGCTTGCCGGGGCTCTAGGGGCCGTAGGGGGGAGGCTAAAAGGGGAATGGGCTAGGCAGAATCGTGTATGGGCAGGGCTAAAGGGGGAAAGGCCGTGGCTGAAGGCGGAATGGGCGTGGCTAAAGGGGGAATGGGCGGGGCCAAGGGCGGGGTGGGCGGGGCTAAGGGCGGAGTGGGCGGGGCTAAAGCCGGAAGGGGCGGGGCTAAGGGGGGGGGCTTGCCGGGGCTCTAGGGGCTGTAGGGGGGAGGCTAAAAGGGGAATGGGTGAGGCAGAATCGTGTATGGGCAGGGCTAAAGGGGGAAAGGCCGTGGCTGAAGGCGGAATGGGCGTGGCTAAAGGGGGAATGGGCGGGGCCAAGGGCGGGGTGGGCGGGGCTAAGGGCAGAGTGGGCGGGGGTAAAGCCGGAAGGGGCGGGGCTAAAGGGAAGGGGCTTGCCGGGGCTCTAGGGGCCGTAGGGGGGAGGCTAAAAGGGGAATGGGCGAGGCAGAATCGTGTATGGGCAGGGCTAAAGGGGGAAAGGCCGTGGCTGAAGGCGGAATGGGCGTGGCTAAACGGGGAATGGGCGGGGCCAAGGGCGGAGTGGGCGGGGCTAAAGGGGGCTGGGGCTTGCCGGGGCTCTAGGGGCCGTAGGGGGGAGGCTAAAAGGGGAATGGGCGAGGCAGAATCGTGTATGGGCAGGGCTAAAGGGGGAAAGGCCGTGGCTGAAGGCGGAATGGGCGTGGCTAAAGGGGGAATGGGCGGGGCCAAGGGCGGGGTGGGCGGGGCTAAGGGCGGAGTGGGCGGGGCTAAAGCCGGAAGGGGCGGGGCTAAAGCCGGAAGGGGCGGGGCTAAAGGGGGGGGCTTGCCGGGGCTCTAGGGGCCGTAGGGGGGGAGGCTAAAAGGGGAATGGGCGAGGCAGAATCGTGTATGGGCAGGGCTAAAGGGGGAAAGGCCGTGGCTGAAGGCGGAATGGGCGTGGCTAAAGGGGGAATGGGCGGGGCCAAGGGCGGGGTGGGCGGGGCTAAGGGCGGAGTGGGCGGGGCTAAAGCCGGAAGGGGCGGGGCTAAAGGGGGGGGGCTTGCCGGGGCTCTAGGGGCCGTAGGGGGGAGGCTAAAATGGGAATGGGCGAGGCAGAATCGTGTATGGGCAGGGCTAAAGGGGGAAAGGCCGTGGCGGAAGGCGGAATGGGCGTGGCTAAAGGGGGAATGGGCGGGGCCAAGGGCGGGGTGGGCGGGGCCAAGGGCGGAGTGGGCGGGGCTAAAGCCGGAAGGGGCGGGGCTAAAGGGGGGGGATTGCCGGGGCTCTAGGGGCCGTAGGGGGGAGGCTAAAAGGGGAATGGGTGAGGCAGAATCGTGTATGGGCAGGGCTAAAGGGGGAAAGGCCGTGGCTGAAGGCGGAATGGGCGTGGCTAAAGGGGGAATGGGCGGGGCCAAGGGCGGAGTGGGCGGGGCTAAAGGGGGGGGGGTTGCCGGGGCTCTAGGGGCCGTAGGGGGGAGGCTAAAAGGGGAATGGGCGAGGCAGAATCGTGTATGGGCAGGGCTAAAGGGGGAAAGGCCGTGGCTGAACACGGAAGGGGCGTGGCTAAAGGGGGAATGGGCGGGGCCAAGGGCGGGGTGGGCGGGGCCGAGGGCGGAGTGGGCGGGGCTAAAGCCGGAAGGGGCGGGGCTAAAGGGGGGGAGGCTTGCCGGGGCTCTAGGGGCCGTAGGGGGGAGGCTAAAAGGGGAATGGGCGAGGCAGAATCGTGTATGGGCAGGGCTAAAGGGGGAAAGGCCGTGGCTGAAGGCGGAATGGGCGTGGCTAAAGGGGGAATGGGCGGGGCCAAGGTCGGGGTGGGCGGGGCTAAGGGCGGAGTGGGCGGGGCTAAAGGCGGAAGGGGCGGGGCTAAAGGCGGAAGGGGCGGGGCTAATAGGGGAGATTGCCAGGGCTCTAGGGGCCATGGGGGAGGCTAAAAGGGGAATGGGCGAGGCAGAATCGTGTATCGGCAGGGCTAAAAGGGGGAAAGGCCGTGGCTAAAGGCGGAATGGGCGTGGCTAAAGGGGGAATGGGCGGGGCCAAGGGCGGAGTGGGCGGGGCTAAGGGCGGAGTGGGCGGGGCTAAATCCGGAAGGGGCAGGGCTAAAGGGGAGCTTGCCAGGGCTCTAGGGGCCATGGGGGAGGCTAAAAGGGGAATGGGCGAGGCAGACTCGTGTATGGGCAGGGCTAAAGGGGGGAAAGGCCGTGGCTGAAGGCGGAATGGGCGTGGCTAAAGGGGGAATGGGCGGGGCCAAGGGCGGGGTGGGCGGGGCCAAGGGCGGGGTGGGCGGGGCTAAAGCCGGAAGGGGCGGGGCTAAAGGCGGAAGGGGCGGGGCTAATAGGGGAGATTGCCGGGGCTCTAGGGGCCATGGAGGAGGCTAAAAGGGGAATGGGCGAGGCAGAATCGTGTATGGGCAGGGCTAAAAGGGGGAAAGGTCATGGCGAAAGGCGGAATGGGCGTGGCTAAAGGGGGAATGGGAACGGCTAAGTGCGGAGTGGGCGGGGATAAAGGCGGAGTGGGCGGGGCTAAATCCGGAAGGGGCGGGGCTAAAGGGGAGCTTGCCAGGGCTCTAGGGGCCATGGGGGAGGCTAAAAGGGGAATGGGCGAGGCAGACTCGTGTATGGGCAGGGCTAAAGGGGGGAAAGGCTGTGGCTGAAGGCAGAATGGGCGTGGCTAAAGGGGGAATGGGCGGGGCCAAGGGCGGGGTGGGCGGGGCTAAGGGCGGAGTGGGCGGGGCTAAAGCCGGAAGGGGCGGGGCTAAAGGGGGGGGGCTTGCCGGGGCTCTAGGGGCCGTAGGGGGGAGGCTAAAAGGGGAATGGGCGCGGCAGAATCGTGTATGGGCAGGGCTAAAGGGGGAAAGGCCGTGGCTGAAGGCGGAACGGGCATGGCTAAAGGGGGGATGGGCACGGCTAAGGGCGGAGTGGGCGGGGCTAAGGGCGGAGTGGGCGGGGCTAAAGGCGGAAGGGGCGGGGCTAAAGGGGAGCTTGCCGGGGCTCTAGGGGCCATGGGCGAGGCTAAAAGGGGAATGGGCGAGGCAGAATCGTGTATGGGCAGGGCTAAATGGGGAGTGGGCGTGGCTAAAGGGGGAACGGGCACGGCTAAAGGGGGAATGGGCAGGGCTAAACGGGAGATGGGCGGGGCTAAAGGGGAGATTGCCTGGGCTCTAGGGGCCATGGGCGAGGCTGAATAGTGTATGGGCAGGGCTAAATGGGGAATGGGTGTGGCTAAAGGCGGGATGGGGGCGGCTAAAGGCAGAATGGGCGGGGCTAAATTGTAGATTGAGCTGGTCTTCTGGCTGTGTGGGCGGGGCTTTGGCTGTTGTGGGCGGGGCTTGTTTGGTTTTCATTTTGCTGGTTTTGGGGTTTTCTTTGAGGTTTTTCTGGAGGTTTTTGTGGTTTTTTTCGGGGGTATTTTTTGGGGTTTTTTGCGGTATTTTTTGGGGTCATTTTGTGGTTTTGGGTGGGGGTTTAGGGTATTTTCGGGGTATTTTTCCTGGGTTTTGGGGTGTTTTTTATCACCTTACTTCTCCCCCAGTGTTCATCAGCAGTTCTGGGCTAGCTTTCCCAGTTTTGGGGGTGGCTTTTTTGAGTTTTTTGGGGTTATTTTGGGGGGTTTTTTTGGAAGTTTTTTGGGGGTAATTTTGGGGGTAGTTTTGGGGGTTTTGGAGTATTTTTGGGGTTATTTTTGGGTGGTTTTTTGCGGTCCTTTGGGGTACTTTTTGGGTTATTTCAGGGGGTTCTATGAACACCATCGAACTTTCAAGAACCCCACAGAGTCCCACAGCGCCCCACTGAACCTTCTGGAGCCCCACAGCGCCCCATAGATCCCCATAGAACCCCACAGAGCCCAATAGAATCTTCCAAAGCTCCATAGAACCCAATGGAGCCCCATAGAACCCAATGGGACCCCACGGAATCTTCTGGAGCCACACAGTGCCCCATAGCAGCCCCATAGAGCCCCATAGAACCTTCTAGTACCCCACAGAACCTTCTAAAGCCCCATTGGACTCCATAGAATCTTCTAGAGTCTCACAGGGCCCCATACAAACTTCTAGAGCCTCATAGGACCCAATGGGACCCCACAGAACTTTCTGGAGCCCCACAGCGCCCCAAAGATCCCAATAGAACCCCATAGAGCCCCATAGTATCTTCCAGAGCTCCATAGAATCCAGTGGAGCCCCATAGAACCCAATGGGAGCCCGTAGAACCTTCTAGAGCCCTGCAGCCCCCCATAACAGCCCCACAGAGCCCCACAGAACCTTATAAAGCCCCATAGAACTCCATAGAACCTTCTAGAGCCTCACAGCTCCCCATAGAACCTTCTAGAGCCCCATAGAACGCAATGGGACCCTACAGAGCCTTCTAGAGCCCCACAGACCCCCATAGAACCCAATGAGACCGCACTGACCCCCACAGAGCCCCACAGAACCTTCTGGAGCCCCACAGAGCCCCATAGAACCCAGTGGAACTCCGTAGAAGCTTCTGGAGCCCCACACACCCCCATAGAACCCAATGGGACCCCACTAACCCCCACAGAGCCCCACAGAACCTTCTGGAGCCCCACAGAGCCCCATAGAACCCAATGGAACTCCGTAGAAGCTTCTGGAGCCCCACAGCACCCCACAGTGCCCCATAGAACCTTCTAGAACCCCACAGACCACCGTAAAACCCCACAGAACCTTCTGCAACCCCATAGAACCCAATGGGACCCCCATAGAACTTTCTGGAGCCTGACAGAGACCCACAGTACCTAATGGAGCCCCATAGAACCTTCTAGAGCCCCATAGAACCTCATAGAACCTCATAGAACCTTCAAGAACCCCACAGAGCCCCACAGAACCTTCTGGAGCCCCATGGAGCCCCATAGAACCCCATAGAACCTTCTTAGAGCCCCATAGAACCCAATGGGACCCCGTAAAACCTTCGGGAGCCCCATGGAGCCCCACAGAACCTTCTAGAGCCCCACAGAGCCCCATAGAACCCAATGGAACCCCACGGAACACCACAGAACCTTCTAGAACCCCACAAAGCTCCATAGAACCCCATCGAACCCAAAAGGGCCTCTTAGAACCTTCTGGAGCTCCATAGAACCTTCTGGAGCTCCATAGAACACAATGGGTCCACGTAGAATCTTCTGGAGCTCTACAACGCCCCATAGAACGCTACAGAACCTTCTAGAACCCCACAGAGTCCCACAACACCCCACAGAAGCTTCTGGAGCCCCACAGCGCCCCATAGATCCCCATAGATTCCCACAGTGCCCCATAGAATCTTCCAGAGACTGACAGAACCCAATGGGACCCCACAGAGCTCCAGAAAATCCAATGGGACCCCACAGAACATTCTGGGACCCCATAGAACCCAAGGGGGCCCCATAGAACCCCATCGAACCCCATAGAGCCCCACAGAGTCTTCTAGGACCCCGCAGAGCCCCATAGAACTCCATAGAACCTCATAGAACCTTACAGAACCCCACAGAGCCCCCCAGAACCTTCTGGAGCCCCATAGAACCCAATGGCACCCCACAGAACCTTCTAGAGCCTCACAGAGCCCTGTAGAACCCCATAGAACCCCCACAGAACCTTCTAGATCTCCATAGAACTCAATGGGATCCCATAGACCCCCACAGCGCCTCATAGAACCTTCTGGAGCCCCATAGAACCCCATAGAGCCCTACAGAACCTTCTAGGACTCCACAGAGCCCCACAGAACTTTCTGGAGCCCCATAGAGCCCCACAGGACCCCACAGAACCCCACAGAACCTTCTGGAGCCCCACAGCGCCCCATAGAGCCCAATGGGACCCCACAGAACCCAATGGAACCCCACAGAATCTTATAGAGCCCCATAGAACCCAATGGGACCCCATAGAACTTTCTAGAGCCCCACAGTGCCCCATAGGCCCCCATAGAACATTCTTAGAGCCCCATAGAACCTAATGGGACCCCATAGAACCTTCGGGAGCCCCATAGAGCCCCATAGAACCTTCTAGAGCCCCACAGAGCCCCATAGAAATCAATGGAACCCCACAGAACCACACAGAACCTTCTAGAACCCCACAGAGCTCCATAGAACACCATTGAACCCAAAAGGGCCTCCTAGAACCTTCTGGACCTCCATAGAACATTCTGGAGCTCCATAGAACTCAATGGGACCCCATAGAACCTTCTAGAAACCCATCAAGCCCCATAGCAGCCCCCCAGAACCTTCCAGAAACCCATAGTGCCCCATAGAACCTTCTAGAGCCCCACAGTGCCCCAGAGAGCCCCATAGACCCCCATAGAACCCAATGGGACCCCCACACAGCCCCATAGAACTTTCTGGAGCCCTGCAGAGCTGCACAGAACCTTCTGGAGCCCCACAAAGCCTCATAGAATCTTCCAGAGCTCCATAGAACCCAATAGGATCCCATAGAAGCTTCCAGAACCCCACAGGGCCCCATAGAGCCCAATGGGACCCCGCAGAACCTTCTAGAGCCCTGCAGCCCCCCATAACAGCCCCACAGAGCCCCACAGAACCTTATAAAGCCCCATAGAACTCCATAGAACCTTCTAGAGCCTCACAGCTCCCCATAGAACCTTCTAGAGCCCTATAAAATGCAATGGGACCCCACAAAGCCTTCTAGAGCCCCACAGAGCCCCATAGAACCCAGTGGAACTCCGTAGAAGCTTCTGGAGCCCCACAGAGCCCCATAGAACCCAATGGGACCCCACTGACCCCCACAGAGCCCCACAGAACCTTCTGGAGCCCCACAGAGCCCCATAGAACCCAATGGAACTCCGTAGAAGCTTCTGGAGCCCCACAGCACCCCACAGCGCCCCATAGAACCTTCTAGAACCCCACAGACCACTGTAAAACCCCACAGAACCTTCTGCAACCCCACAGAACCCAATGGGACCCCCACAGAATTTTCTGGAGCCCGACAGAGAACGACAGTACCTAATGGAACCCCATAGAACCTTCTAGAGCCCCATAGAACCCAAGGGAACCCCATAGAACCTCATAGAACCTTCAAGAACCCCACAGAGCCCCATAGAACCTTCTGGAGCCCCATAGAACCCAATGGGATCCCATAGAAGCTTCTGGATCCCATGAAACCCCACAAACCTTGTAAAGCCCCATAGAACCCAATGGGACCCCACAGAACTTTCTAGAACCTCACAGAGGTCCATAGAACCCCATAGAACCTTCTGGAACCCCACAGCGCCCCATAGAGCCTTATCGACCCCCATAGAACCCAGTGGAACACCACAGAATTTTCTGAAACCCCATAATGCACCACAGGACCCCACAGAACCCCACAGAGCCTTCTAGAACCACATAGGACCCAATGGGACCCCATACACTCCCATAGAACCTTCTAGATTCTAGGCGTAACTCCAACCCTAACCCTAGTTTGAGCCAGGAATCGGGCATTCGGCTGTGGCGAGTTCCAAGCAGAAAGAAGAAGAAGGAGCAAGGTTTGGGCTGGGCTGTGCTCATTTTTCATGCCTTTCGCATGGTGAGTATCCTTGGAGCTTTGTGGTTTTTCCTCCTGGCTTTGTGGTTTTCTCAACCAGAATCCTAGGCCTAACCCTAAACCGAACCCTAACCCTAGACTGAGCCAGAAATCTGGCATTGAGCTGTGGCGAGTTCCGAGAAGAAAGAAGAGGGAGCACGGCTTGGGCTGTGCTGTGCTCATCTTGGCCTGCCTTTTACGTGGTGAGTGTCCCTGGGGCTTCTGGCTTTCTGGATTTATCAACCCTAATCCGAGGCATAACCCTAACCCAAGTTTTAAACCTAGCAAGAGCCAGTAATCGGGCATACAGCTGTGGCGAGTTCCGAGCAGAAAGAGGAAGAGGGAGGAAGGTTTTGATGTGCCGAGCTTAACTTTTGCATGGCCAGTGTCCCGGGGTCTCCTGGCTTTGCGCTTTTCTCAATCCTAACCCTAGGTGTAACCCTATCCCTAACCCTAAATCTAGCTTGAGCCAGAAATCCCGCACTGGGCTGTTACGAGTTCCAAGGAGAGAGAAGAAAAGAGAGCAAGGTTTTGACTGTGCTGTGCTCATCTAGGCATGCCTGTCACATAGTGAGTGTCCCTGGAGCACCAGGCTTTGTGGTTTTCTAAACTCTATCCCTTCACGTAACCCTAACCCTAATGCTAACCCTAACCCTAGTTTGAGCCAGAAAATGAGCATTGGGCTGTGGCGAGTTCTAAACAGAATGACGAAGAGGGAGCAAGGTTTTGGATGTGCTGCGCCCACCTTGGCATGCCTTTCGCATGGTGACTATCCCTGGAGCTCCCGGCTTTGTGGTTTTCTCAACCCTAACCCTCGGTGTCACCCCAAACCTATCCCTAGTTTGAGTTAGAAATCCTGCATTGGGCTGTGGCGAGTTCCAAGCAGAAAGAAGACTAGGGAGCAAGGTTTTGGCTGTGCCATGTGCAATTTGGCCGGCCTTTTGCATGGTCAGTGTCCCTGGAGCTCCTGGCATGGTGGTTTTCTATACCTTAACCCTACGCATAACTGTCACCCTAAGCCCAACCCTAGATTGAGGCAGAAAACCGGCAGTGAGCTGTGGCGAGTTCCAAGCAGAAAGAAGAAGACAGAGAAAGGTTTTGATGTGCTGTGCTCAACTTGGCCTTCCTTCTGCACACTCAGTGTCCCTGGAGCGCCTGGCTTTGTGATTTTCTAAACTCTAACCCTAGGCGTAACCCTAACCATAACCCTAACACTAGTTTTAGCCAGAAATCCGGCATTGAGCTGTGGCGAGTTCCAAGAAAGAAGAAGAAGAGGGAGCAAGGCTTGGGCTGTGCTGCGCCCATCTTGGCATGCCTCTCGCATGGTCAGTGTCCCTGGAGCTCCTGGCTTTGGGGTCTTCTGAACTCTAACTCTAGGCATAATCCTAACGCTAACCCTGACCCCAGTTTGAGCCAGAAATCGAGCACTGGGCTGTGGCGAGTTCTGAGCAGAATGACGAAGAGGGAGCAAGGTTTTGGATGTGCTGCAGTCACCTCGGTATGCCTTTCGTGTAGTGAGTATCCCTGGACCACTTGGCTTTGTGGTTTTCTCAATCCTAACCCTAGGCGTAACCCTAACTTTAACCCTAAGGCAAGCTCGAGTCAGAAATCCTGCATTGCGCGGTGAAGAATTCCGAGCAGAAAGAAGAAAAGGCAGCAAGGTTTTGAATGTGCTGTGCTCACTTTGGCATGCCTTTTGCACGGTGAGTATCCCATGCGCTCCTGGATTTGTGGTTTTCTCAACCCTAACCCTACGCGTAACCCTAACCCTAACCCTTACTCAAGCTTGAGTCAGAAATCCTGCATTGGGCTGCGGGGAGTTCCAAGCAGAAAGAAGACGAGGGAGCAAGGTTTGGGCTGTGCCGTGCTAAATTTGGCCTGCCTTTCGCATGGTCAGTGTCCCTGGAGCTACAGGCTTTGTGGTTTTCGCAGACCTAATCCAAGGCGTAACCCTACTGCTAACCCTAAACCTAACCCTAGTTTGAGCCAGAAATCAGGCATTGGGCTGTGGCGAGTTCCGAGCAGAAAGAAGACGAGGCAGGAAGGTTTGGGCTGTGCTGCGCTCACCATGGCATGCCTTTCATATGGTCAGTGTGCCTGGAGCTCCTGGCTTTGTGGTCTTCTAAACTCTAAACCTAGGCATAACCCTAGTGCAAACCCTAAACCTAGTTTGAGACAGAAATCGAGCAATGTGCTGTGGTGAATTCAAAGCAGAAAGAACATGAGGGAGCAAGGTTTCGGCGTTGCCCTGCTAAAATTGGCCTGCCCTTTGCATGGTGAGTATCCCCGGAGCTCCTGGCTTTGTGGCTTTCTCAAACCGCATGCTAGGCGTAACCCTAAACCTAAGCCTAACCCTAAACCTAACCCTAACACGTGACCACTAACCTTAACCCGATACCATAAGTCGTGACCCTAACCTTAACCCTACACACAAACCCTAACCCTAACCCCTAACACTAACCCTACGCAACCCTAACCCACACCGTAACCCTAACCCTAACCATAACCCCAAACATAAGCCCAACCTAACTCTAAGCAAACACTAACCCTAACCCTAAATCTAACCCAAAGCCCTAACCGTAACCCTAAACCTAACCCTAACCCCCAAACCCTAACGCTAACCCCTAACCCTAACCCTTACCCCAACCCTAACCCCAACCTAACCCTAAACAAACCATAACCCTAACACTAACCCTAAATCTAACCCAAAGCCCTAACCCTAACCCTAAACCTAAACCTAACCCACACCCTAACCCCAAACCCCAACCATAAAACCTAACCCTAACCTGAAACCAACCCGAACCCAAACGCTAACCCAACCCTAACACAACCCGAACCCTAACCCCCTAACCGTAACCCTAACCCTAACCATCACCCTAACCCTAACCGTCACCCTAACCTTAAAACTAACCCTAACCCCTAACCCTAACCCTAACCCTAACCCCCTAACCTTAACCCTAACCCTAACCGTCACCCTAACCCTAACCGTCACCCTAACCCTAAACCTAACCCTAACCCTAACCCTAACCCTAACCCCTAACCCTAACCCGAACCCTAACCCCCTAAGCTTAACCCTAACCCTAACCGTCACCCTAACCCTAACCCTAACCCTAACCCTGTCACCCTAACCCTAAACCTAACCCTAACCCTAACCCCTAACCCTAACCCCAAACCCTAACCCTAACACTAACCCCTAACCCTAACCCTGACCCTGACCATAACCCTAACCCAACCCTAACCCTAACCCCTAACCCTAACCCTCACCCTAAACCTAAACCTAACCCTAACTCTAACCCTAACCCCCGAACCCTGACCCAAACCCTAACCCTAACCCTAACCCCTAACCCTAACCCTGACCCTGACCATAACCCTAACCCAACCCTAACCCTAACCCTAACCCTAACCCAAAACCCGAAACCTAACCCCGAACACTAACCCTAACCCTAACCCTAACGCCTGAACCCTAACCCTAAACCAAACCCCAACCCCAACCCAAACCCTAACCCTAACCTAACCCTGACCCTAACCCAACCCTAACCCTAACCCTCCCTAACCCTAACCCTCTAACCCTAACCTTAACCGTAACCACCGAACCCTAACCCTAACAAAAACCCTAACCCTAACCCAACCCGAACCCTAACCCTCCCTAACCCTAACCCCCAAACCCTAACCCTAACCCTAACCCCAACCCTAACCCTAACCCTAACCCAATCCTAACCCCAACCCAACCCTAACCCTAACCCTAACCCACCCTAACCCTAACCCAAACCCGAACCCTAACCAACCCTAACCCTAACCCAAACCCTAACCCTAACCCGAACCCTAACCCGAACCCCCAACCCCTAAGCCTAACCGCTAACCCTTAAGCCCCAACCCTAACCCTAACCCCTAATGCCTAATCCAAAACCCCTAACCCAAAACCCCTAACCCCTAACCCTAAACCCTAAACACCAACCCAACCCCAAAAATCCCCCAAAATCCCCCAAAAAACCCAAAATCGCCCCACAATCCCATCAGGATCCCCTAAAAAACCCCAAAAACCCCAAAATTGCCAAAAAAAAACCCCCCAAACTCCCAAAATCCCTTCAGGACCCCTCTAAATCCAAAAAAAACCCCAAAATAAACCCAAAAAACGAGAAAAAAAAAAACCAAAAAAAACCCCAAGAAATCCAAAAAAACCCCAAAATCCCCCCAAAAACCCCATAAAGCCCCAAAATCCCCTCAGGGCCTCAGGGCACCCCAAAAACCTTAAATTCCAAAAAAATCCCCCCAAGTCCCCCTAAATCCAATAAAAATCCCCCAAAATTCCCCAAATCACCCAAATTTCCCCAAAGTCCCCTGAATTCCTTAGGGCCCCCAAAAAAACCTCAAATTCCAAAAAAAATCCCCCCCAAGTTCCCCTAAATCCAATAAAAATCATCCAAAATTACCCAAATTGCCCAAATTCCCCCAAAGTTCCCTGAATTCCATCAACATCCCCCCGCATTTCCCCAAAAATTCCCCAAAATCCTCCCAAAAAAATCAAAACCCCCCCGAAAAATACCCTCAAAATAACCCCCAAAAAAACCCAAAAAACCAAAAATCCCCTCAGGACCCAAAAAAAAACCCACCAAAAGCCCCAAATTCCTCCAAAATTCCCAAAAAACACAAAAACCCAAAATCCCCTCAGGACGCCCCCAAAAAAACCCAATTTCCCCCCAAATTCCCAAAAAAACACCCAAAATTCCCCATAGAACCTTCCGGAGCCCCACAAAACCTTCTGGAGCCCCGTAGAACCCAATGGAGCCCCACAGAACCCCACAGAACCTTCTAGAACCCCACAGAGCTCCACAGAACCCCATAGAACCCAATGGGGCCTCATAGAACCTTCTGGAGCCCCATAGAACTCAATGGGACCCCATAGAACCTTCTAGAAACCCATAACAGGCACATAGAACCTTCTAGAGCCCCACAGTGCCCCAGAGAGCCCCACAGACCCCCATAGAACCCAATGGGACCCCACAGCACCCCATAGAACATTCTGGAGCCCCGCAGAGCCGCACAGAACCTTCTGGAGCCCCACAGAGCCCCATAGATCCCCATAGATTCCCACAGAGCCCCATAGAATCTTCCAGAGCTCCACAGAACCCAATGGGACCCCATAGAATCTTCTCGAACACCACAGCGCCCCACAGAGCCCAATGGGACCCCACAGAACCTTCTAGAAACCCATAGAGCCCCATAGAACCCAATGGAACCCCGTAGAACCTTCTGGAGCTCTACAACGCCCCATAGAACGCTACAGAACCTTCTAGAACCCCACAGAGTCCCACAACACCCCACAGAAGCTTCTGGAGCCCCACAGCGCCCCATAGATCCCCATAGATTCCCACAGTGCCCCATAGAATCTTCCAGAGCTCCACAGAACCCAACGGAACCCCACAGAACCCAACGGAACCCCATAGAGCTTTCTAAAACCCCACAGAGCTCCATAGAACCCCACAGAACCTTCTAGATCTCCATAGAACCCAGTGACATCCCATAGACCCCCACAGCGCCTCATAGAACCTTCTGGAGCCCCATAGAACCCCACAGAGCCCCACAGAACCTTCTAGGACTCCACAGACCCCACAGAACCCCATAGAACCTTCTAGAGCCCCACAGTGCCCCATAGCAGCCCCACAGTGCCCCACAACACCCCACAGATCCCCATATATCCCCATAGAATCTTCTAGAGCTCCATAGAACCCAATGGGATCCCAAGGAATCTTCTGGAGCCCCATAGAACCCAATGGGACCCCATAGAAGCTTCTAGAGCCCCACAGAGCCCCATAGAATCTTCTAGAGCCCCACAGAATCCCATAGAATCTTCTAGAGCCCCACAGCACCCCATAGAACATTCTGGAGCCCCACAGACCCCCATAGAACCCCACAGAGCCCCATAGAACCCCCCAGTGCCCCATAGATCCCCATAGAACCCCATAGATCCCCATAGAGCCCCATAGAATCTTCCAGAGCTCCATAGAACCCAATGGAGCCCCATAGAACCCCACAGGACCCCACAGAACCTTCTGGAGCCCTGCAGCCCCCCAGAGACCCCCACAGGACCCCACAGAACCTTCTAGAACCCCATAGAGCCCCACAGAACCCAATGGGACCCCACAGAATCTTATAGAGCCCCATACAGCCCCACAGAACTTTCTGGAGCCCCACAGAACCTTCTAGTGCACCATAGGACCCCACAGTGCCCCATAGACCCCCACAGAACCCCATAGAACCTTTAGAGCCCCACAGCACCCCATAGAACCTTCTAGAACCCCACAGAACCCAATGGGACCCCACAGAGCTCCAGAGAATCCAATGGGACCCATAGAACATTCTGGAGCCCCATAGAAGCCAATGGGACCCCATAGAACCCCACAGAACCCCATAGAGCCCCACAGAGTCTTCTAGGACCCCGTAGAGCCCCATAGAACTCCATAGAACCTCACAGAACCCCACAGAGCCCTCCAGTCCCTTCTGGAGCCCCATAGAGCCCCATAGACCCCCACAGAACCTTCTGGAGCCCCATAGAACCCAATGGGACCCCACAGAACTTTCTAGAACCCCACAGAGCCCCACAGAACCCATAGAGCCCCATAGAGCCCCATACAATCTTCCAGAGCCCCATAGAACCCAATGGAGCCCCATAGAACCCAAGAACCCACAGAACCTTCTGGAGCCCCATAGAACCCAATGGAATCCCTACAGAACCTTCTAGAACCCGACAGTGCCCCATAGCAGCCTCCCAGAGCCCCACAGAACCTTCTGGAACCCCCCCATAAAACCCAATGGGACCCCACAGAACCTTCTGGAAGCCCATAGAACCCAATGGGACCCCACAGAACCTTCTGGAGCCCCATAGAGCCCCACAGTGCCCCACAGAAGCCAATGGGACCCCATAGAGTCTTTTGGAGCCCCATAGAACCCAGTGGTACCTCATAGAACCTTCTAGAGTCCCACAGAGCCCCCCCGACCCTTCTGGAGCCCCATAGAACCCAATGGGACCCTACAGAACCTTCTGGAGCCCCATAGGACCCAATGGGACCCCACAGAACTTTCTAGAACCACACAGTGCCCCATAAATCTCCATACAGCCCCATAGAGCCCCATAGAATCTTCCAGAGCTCCATAGAACCCAATGGAGCCCCATAGAACACAATGGGACCCTATGGAATCTTCTGGAGCACCACAGCGCCCCACAGCGCCCTATAGAGCCTTCTAGAACCCCACGGAACCCATTGGGACCCCATAGAACCTTCTGGAGCCCCATAAAACCCCACAGAGCCCCCCAGACCCTTCTGGAGCCCCACAGCGCCTCACAGAACCTTCTAGATCTCCACAGAACCCAATGGGATCCCATAGACCCCCACAGCGCCTCATAGAACCTTCTGGAGCCCCATAGAACCCCATAGAGCCCCACAGAACCTTCTAGGACTCCACAGAGCCCCATAGAACCTTCTGCAGCCCCATAGAACCCAATGCTCAGCATTTTATTCCCTATCGACCTCGCAGCCTTTCCCGTGCTGCTCTTTTTAACCAGCAGCGCTGCCCCGACGGTCCCGCGGTGCAGGTCTTTTAGTGACACGGGGCAGGGGCCACTACTGCAGCAGTACTTTTACAATATTTCTTCGACCATTGTCAACATTTTATTCCGCTCACACTTGCCCAGCCGTTCCCGTGACTCTTTTTACCAGCGCCGTCCCGCCGTGGGTCCCGCGGTGCAGCTCCCTTAGTGACACGGGGCAGGGGCGGAGAGCCCTCTCGGTGCGGCTCCTCTCTGGCACTTTACCGTGTTCTATTTTATTTCATTGGCACCTCGCGCGTTGCGCCGGGCGGCTCATTCGGGGACATGCGCCGGCTCCCACAGCGCCCCGCCCGCCGCCGCTCCCCGGGGGCCTCCCCGCTGCTCTCGGGATATCGCACACCGCAGGCGGCCCAAGCCCCGTCTCGCCGACGGCACTCACCACCCACCGCCCGCCGCCGCGTTCTCCCGCTCCCTACCGGCACGAAGCGGCGCTGCCGATGACGGAGCCGATGCGCGGCTGCCACGCCGCTTTCCCCGCGCCTCAGGGCCGGCGCCTTCGGCCGCACAGGGCGGCGTCCCCGCACCCGGGCCAGCCCGCGGAGCTCCTGCCGCCGCCGCCGCCGCCGCCGCCCCCCGACTGAGGGGCCGCGACGCCGGCGCCCCTTTTTATCCTCCGCACCCCCTTTTCCCACCACTGCCGCGGTGGGCTCCCCCCGCCTCAAAACCGCCCAGAAGCGCCCGAGGCGGGATATCCCCCGCGCCGGAATCCCTCCTGTCCTGGAAAAGGTACGCTAAAGAAAAAAAAACTGAACTCCGAGCTTTCCACAAATGTCCCAAAACACGAAGCCGCTGTGAGGGGCTTCGAGCTTTGCCTGGTCCCTCAGGAAACGACGCTTTCCATTGGCTGCCGGAGTAGCCAGGGCTCCTATTGGCTGCCGCACGCTGCGACGGTTCCGATTGGCTGCTGCCCGATCCGCAGCCCCCGGGCAGCTGCTGCTGGGGGTCTCGCCAGGCGGGCTGCAGCCGGAGCAGGACACACCGCAACGCCAGCAGGCGTCCAGCGGTGCTCGGTGTCTGTCGGCGTTTGCAGTTCAGACAAATTGAATCCAAATTGCCGGCGATTTCCACCACCTGCTATTTCTCCTCTGTTTTCCTGGATGGATTTGACAGCGCTTTCTTTCCCCCCACAGAGTTGGAAAGCAAAATGCTCAGCTGCCCCTTGGCCATCTCCGCTTCCTTCCACAGCTCCAGCCTTGTCCCTCTTTCTGTCCCTTTTACTTTGCACCAGGTTCTCCCTCCTCCTTTCCCAGGCAGCTCGCAGCAGAGACATTTCACCCACCGGCACCACCTGCTTCCTCTCACTCCGTCCCAGTTTGCTTTGAACTACTGTAGCCGCCTGCCCGCGGAGCCGGACCCGCCGCGCGCCTGGGTAATGGTGGCGTGAATTATCGCAGGGATTACTGGGGTGGGCTGGGCCTGGCCAGGTGCCTGGTGGCAGCAAAACCGCTCTGTCCCTCTCCTCCTCACCCTGGGCAGGGAACAGAACACATCAGGAAAGACTTGAGGATTGGGAAAAGGGCACAGAGAGATCGCTCACGGGTCACTGGAGTAAGAGACACGACTGGGGGGAATAAATTGAATTTATTGTCAAACAAATCAGAGCAAGAGAATGAGAGGTAAACCTGCAGGGGTTCAAGCCTAGGAACGAGGACTTTTTCCTCAGCAGCTCGCAGCTGCACGAGGGGGATAAAGGATCCCCCAGGGCCCCCGAGCAGCGGCTCTGCCCCCCTCAATGGGGATGTGTCCAGACCCGCCGGTCCATCCCGGGCTTTGGGGGGCAAGAGTGGAGCAGGCGCTGAGCTGCTCCATGGAGCTTCCAGCCCCTGTTTGATCTGTCAGGGCGTGACACAGTCACTGCTGGGCGTCCGTCGGCGCTCGGTGTCTGTCGGAGTTTGCAATCCCGACAGATAAATTGAGTCCAAACCGGCAGCGCCAGCTCATCTTTACTGTTCTTTTTCAATTTCTTAATGAATTAAGGGAAAACTCCCTTTAGTCACCATTTCAAAGCCTTGAATCAAGGGGAAAATGGAGGTTCCCTCTCAATTTAGACCCGTAATTGATGCATAAGGAGGGTCTCCCCTAAATTTAAACCCAAATAAAAAGTGAATCAAGGGGGAGTTTTGCTCAATTTAGCCTCCTAAAATGAGGGGAAATGCAGCTTCCTCTTCAATTTCCCTCAAGAAACACCATTTTGGGGGCTTTTGGACACATTTTTCCTCTATGAAGGTCCCTTCAAATGAGGGTCCCCCCTCGATGGAACTCTTATAATGGCACATAAAGAGGTTCTTCTCAAGGGAAGCCCTTTAAAACCAGGGACGGTGGTGTTTTGACCTCAATTTTAACCTTAAGATGATGAAAATGGGGCAGTTTCCCTCAATTCAAATCCATCAAACAGCACCATAAAGGCTTTCTTCTTCCATTTAGATACGAAAATAATGGAAAACGGTGATTCCCTGCCAATTGAGATACAAAATCATGAAAACGTTGTGTGTTCCTTCAACTGAGACTCTCCAAATCGTAGATGAAGTGGGATCCTCCTAAGTTCAAACACAATTACAGAAACTGAGTGTTTTCCCCTCCATTTAAATCCTTTTTCTTCTCGTAACCCCCCCCCCCCTTTTTTTGGGGCGGGGGGAGGCGGGGCACTGGGAGCACTTCCTCCTCCTCACTGGTCGCACTTGGGGCTGCTGCACGTTGGAGAGTGGTGGGAAGTTTCCTCCCAGTTCCCTCCCAGTGTTCCCAGTATCTCTTCCAGTGCTCCCACTGGCAGAACACTGGGGGACACTGCATGGTCTGATGATGGGGGGGGTGCATTGTCGAGGATCACAGAGGGGCCCGGGGGGTCCCGGGCGTCCTTGGGGGTTTCCAGGTTCAGCAGTAGGATTTTTCTGACTATGAGTGAGCTATGTGGCCTTTGGAGGTGTCCCTTCCTCTCCTGCTCACAACAGAGCAGCTCAGAGGTGATTTGGCTCCTGAGTGTTTCCATTTAGGCCCCCAAAGAGAGGAGCTGCTGCCCACATTACACCTTACAGCTCTGCCAAGGGGCATCTAACCCCATGTGTGCTCAGGAGGTGGGGATGCAAACCCCAAATCCCATCTCCACCTCCCTCTGCAGTCCTTTAAGGGGTTCCTCTAGTCTGGAAAACCAGTCCCATAACTACAGTAAACCCAGAGTCTCCTGAGTGAGAAACCACGTACTTGTAATTCCTCTGCAACAGCCTCATCCCACCTCCAGCAGCCCCTGGGAAGTTGCAGGCAAGAACACCTAACCTGGTAAGCAACTCCATTTCTTGGCAGATTTCCAGGGCAATGCAAAAACATTTCAAAGTATTTTTTCAAAACATCTGCTTCTTGTCCTTTAATGCAAAATAGTGATTCCATACCAGTCCTAAGAAGAACAGGCCCAGAGAAGACCTTGCTCTCTACAACTCCCTGACAGGAGGGTGTAGCTTCTCCCAAGCAACCAGGAACAGGACAAGAGGAAATGGCCTCAAGCCGCACCAGGGTTGGACACCAAGAGGACTTTCTTCCTGGAAAGGGTGGTCAGGCCTTGGCAGGGGCTGCCCAGGGAGGTTTGGAGTCCCCGTTCCTGGAGGTGTCCGAGGAACACCTGGACATGGCACTCAGTGCTCTGGGCTGGGTGACAAGGTAGGGATTGGGCACAGGGTGGACTCGATGACCTTAGAGGGCTTTTCCAACCTCAGTGGTTCTGTGATTCTCATTATTCCAAATTCATTTGCAAAAGCTCTCACACCTCTAGTCACACCTTAGCAGGTGTGTAGGCCCAAGCTCATACATTTGAGAGATTTACTGCCTCCAGTGGGATCTACACCGCAATTTCAGGGAGAGGCAAGACTTCAGCCGTTACGAGAGAAAACTTTGCAAAAGCATTCCCTGGAGAGACATCCTGAAGGAAGGTGTCTCCCCCTCTTCTGACCATAGAGGGAGCTGAGTCTCCAGTGTTAATTCTAAAACTTTCAAGCTCCAAGTCTGACTCCCAGAAATTTTATTGGCCCCACTTCCCAGCACAATACTCAGACCTCACACGTCGAGGAAAAAAGCAGTGCAGATTAAATAATTAATGCTTCTGGGTACTGTTCTCCCTCTAAACTACACACAATCCCAAAGGAACAAAACCCTTAAAGAAGATGGATTGCTCTTGCTAGCACGAGAAGGAGAAATCTGACAGGGATATACTGCATCATTCTGCCAAGGCTTTGTCAAACACCTCAGCTCCTGCACTTCAGGGAATAAGAAGTGGCTTAAAAGAAGTGACTTTTATGTCAGTGAGCATGTTATTATGGATTAATCTCGCACTGGAAAACAGTCTTCATACTCTACTGCATCACCCAAAGAGTTTGGAGGCTGCTGCCTAGTGAGCTCCTGAGTTGTATCTTCCTTGTCAATCTTACCAGCCCCTTGTTTGATTGTAAAAACGTAAACAAAATGCAGCAAGCATTGGCCCAACGGCTCAGGACTTGCATATCTCTTCCAAAGAGAGGGAGAAAAAAGAGTGTTTCTCCCAAATCACAGAGTTTAAAAGTTCATGTTATCTACATAAATTTTTAAAAGAAAAAGAGGAACAGTAAAATATCAGTTACTGTGCCAGTGGTGCTCCACTCTATTTCTGTTCTCTTCTTCCACTTGTAGCATCTCTAAGAATACCTTAAAACCAGCCAACCAACCAAAACAACAACAAAAAGCCAACGTTGAATTGAAACTGAACAAGAAGCAATCTGGCTGCTGGCTTGTGAGCACTCCACCGCCTGAGTTCCAGTAAGGCAGTTTATCCTCTCCACAGTTTTGAGCCAGATCCCAAAGTCCTGAGCATCAGCTTTTAGCTTTTTTAAGAATTTAACTGTAAGAAAAGCTGCTGGGGAGGGCCATGCTCCAGGCACATCCATGGGATTTCACCTGTGCAGCTCCCTAAGCTGAACTTGTGTCTTTTCCTCTACCTTGCTGGGCTTGGCTCATGCATTTCTTGAGGGGAAGGCCCTGCACTGATCAAAGCATGTACTGACCTCAGATAAACAGCTTCTGTCAGTGTGGATCTATCCTAAATGGACCATTTCCCAAAGTAATTCAAGTGCCTGAATTTCACTTACTCAAAACTGCTTTTAAAGAAACCTGGTTTAACACGAAAGAAAGCGATGACAAAAGTCAGAGTCCTGCATGAGAACTTAACAGCTCCAGGCATCCTGTGTCAATCTAGGAACACCAGCTAGAGGCCAAACTACACCCTACATTAGAGATTTCAAGGCCTTGGGACTTGTCCTACCACACCCATACACCAGACTACACAGCAGGGCAGAGCAGCTCCGGGCCAAACCCACGTAGGCATCTGTGACACAGGAAATGACAAACGAGGAGATGCAATGAAGAGATAAAACTCTGGCAAGAGAAATGACCGCAAGGACCGAGAGAATGCGGAGCAAGATGATCTCAGCGAGACCGACGAGGCTCGAAGAAGATGCTAACGGAAGGGCTCATTCCGAGAACCACAAAGATGGGTGCCCGAGAATCGTACGGTCAGAATCCTCTACTGCTCCTTACATTCTGACAAGTCCTAATCCTCTGTAATGGATCACTGCGGTTCACAGCTGTGAATACAGCTCAGAACAAGACCATAAAGGACCTCTGGCTCAATGCTTCTAAAGGGAGATGCGATTCTGATGTGCATCCGTGCTCGTCGGTCAAAAGTCCGACGGTATCGGCACCCGGCCAAGGATGCTAAGGATGATGCCCAGCATTTCTGATAAGCTGGCCCCTCGAAGGGCTAAGGAAAAAGACCTAAGACACAAGATGCCCAAAAGACACAGAACATACAATAGACAGGTGACACAACACACACCGGGACTGCTCTGCCCGCCTCGGCATTGTGATCAAAAGTGAGACTTGGCCTTTATGTGGGCTAAGGGGCCCCTTCTTGGACATTCCCGCCTTCAAAGCCAACTCAAAAATCCCTCCCGGCGAGGCCCGACCTGGCACCCTGCTTTCATCCCCTCTGTGGGTCATAACCCTCGACTTAATTCTCAAACGTCCAGGATGTGAATCCACCTCGGGTGCAAAACAAGGCTGCCTCGCTGTCCGGGAAGTTCCTGCCATCTCCTAGTCAGCTACAACAAAGACAACCAAACATCAGTACGTGAACTTAGTGGCACGTCAGCCACAACCCAACAATTCCGCTACTCACCGTCTCCTAAGACAGTGCACAGACGGGCACGGGAAGCTGTTACACACAGATTATATTGCCGTGAGCCAGAGCACTTCAGGGCATCCTTGAGAGAGTGCAGAGAGCAGGAAAAAACCACACTGTTACACCATTTATCCTGCTCTGTGGCTTGCAAGTGGGGCATGAACACAGTTTTGTTCTGATCTTGATAGCTCCAAGGAAAAGAACTATTGAGCTGGCAGTGAAGATGCCGCTTTCCTGATACTCCTGGCCCAGAACCACGGCCCAGCAGGTTTCTGTGGTAGTCTGAATTATTTGTGCAGTTCAGAAGCTGCACATCCCTAAACCAATCCCTTGGGAGCATGAAGGTTCCCACGGGCATTTTGTACTTCAGTGTGTGCTTTCAGCACACTGGGACAGTTTAAATGAGAATGAGGTCACTTGGTGACAGCACAGCATTAGATCGGAGATATCGAGAGACTCAGCAGATGACATTCACTACGGACTCTCCATTCCCATTGTTCTGGCTGCAGCATCCTCATTTCTCACAGCTCTGTTTCAAGGACTCCCTTCAGAAAATGGATCGTTGGTCCCTGTAGCAAATCCCCAAGGGATTTCCCCTGGAGGCGAACGCTGGCCCTTTTCCATGGGAAACAAAACTCAGCCCCCCAGGTTCTTGCTGTCAGTTTGGAGGTGGCGCTTGGCACTCCAAGGGCAGCCAGTTGCTGGCAGCTTTGGTCTGGGAGAAATCCCGTGCCGTTCGCAATTTTAGGGGGCTCCCCTCTGAGCCCCCACGTATCCCTGCTCTCCCCTGACTCTTCCCTATGTTGCAGACCCCCTGACCCTGTTTTGCCCCACCCCCCCAACCCCTCCCATGTTTTGGGGTGCCCACCCCACTTTGGGGCCCCCTAACCCCCATGTTTCCCTTGACTCCTGCCTGGTTTTTGGGCCCAGTTTTGAGATCCATTTTTTGCCCCTCAAAACCCCTCTGTCACCTCCCCCCCCCCCCCTTTTGGGCTTTGCAGGGACTGAGCTGGGACCCCCTGAACCCCCCAAACTCCCACCCGGGGGCTTTTCCCCCCTCCCCCAGGAGTTCTCAATCCCCCCCCCCCCCTCCCGGGGTTATCCCTACCCCTTCTTGGGGCACTTTTGCCCCCCCAAATTTTTGTCACCCCCCCCAAAAACAACCCCCAGGTCCCCCAAAACACAACTTTATTCACAGCCCAGCCCCAGCCCCGCCCCCTCCCCACCCCACAGGGGGGTCCCGGTGTTACCTCCCTCCCCCCACAGGGCTCCCGGTTTCACCTCACCCCCGTCCCCTATTTACAGCTCTGGGATGTGGCACCGTAGCGGACAGCGAGGGGCACCAAGGGTGACATGGGGCAGAGGCAGAGGAGGGCTTGGGGACATCAGCTCTGTGTCACTCTGTCCTGTCCATGTGTCCTCCCCCTTGGTGTCACCGTGTCCTGCCCCTGTCCCAGTCCAGGTGTCCCCCACTGTCTCCCAGCTTGGTGTCACCATGTCCCTTCACCCGTGGCACAACTCGTGTGTCCCCATCTCTATTACCATGTCCTGCCTATGGCACGCTCCCTGTGTCCCCTGGCATGGTGGCACCATGCCCCCTGTCCCATGTGTCCCCCACTGGGGTGTCCCACTATCCATGTGTCCCCATGTCCCGTCAGGGCATGAAGAGTGGGCGGTGTCCCCACTGGTGCCAGGACAGTGTCCATGTGTCCCCATGTGTCCCCCGCCCACAGCACGATCCCCTGCGTCCCCTCAGGGCCTGAAGAGTGGGTGGTGCCAGGGCAGTGTCCCACTGTCCGTGTGTCCCCTCAAGGCACCAAGAGCGGGCAGTGCCAAGGCAGTGTCCCACTGCCTGTGTGTCCCCATGACATTGTCCCCACATCCCTTCAGGGCACAAAGAACGGATGGTGCCAGGGCATTGTCCTGCTCTCCCCAGTGACCCTTTGCAATGTCCCCATGTCCCCTCAGGGCATGAAAAGCCTGTGTGTCCCTCCACAATGTCCCCATGACAGTGTACCCGCATCCCCTGAGGGCACAAAGAGCAGGGTTGTGCCCCCTCTGGTGCCAGGGCATTGTCCCGCTGTCCCCATGTCCTCTCAGGGCACAAAGAGCAGGCAATGCCGGGGCAGTGTCCCGCTGCCAGTTTGTCCCCTCCACAGTGTCCCCATGTCCCCTCAGGGCATGAAGAGTGGGCAGTGTCCCGCTGTTCCTTCACAATGCTGTCCCTGTGTCACAGTCCCCGCATCTCATCAGGGCACGAAGAGCGAGAGCGGAATCCCTGCCGGTGCCAGGGCATTGTCCCATGGTCCGTGTGTCCCCTCCGCGGGTGTCCCCAGATCCCCTGAGAGCACGAAGAGCAGGTGGTGTCCTGGGCGGTGCCATGGCAGCGTCCCACTGTCCATGTGTCCCTCCACAGTGTCCCCACATTGTCCTCTCAGGCCATGAAGAGCAGGTGGTGCCAGGGCATTGTCCCACTGTCCCCACATCCCGGTGCCACTGTCCCCATGTCCCCTCAGGGCACAAAGAGCAGGCAGTGTCCCCGCCGGTACCAGGGCATTGTCCCACTATCCCCGTGCCCTCTCTGCAGTGTCCCCATGTCCCCTCAGGGCAGGAAGAGCAGGTGGTGCTGGGGCATCTTCCCACTGTCTCTCCACATCTCGGTGCCATTGTCTCCTCAGGGCATGAAGAGTGGGCGGTGCCCCGGGTGGTGCCAGGGCATTGTCACAGTCCCTGTGCCCCAGTGCCATTGTCCCCACACCGTCCCCTCACGGCACGAAGAGCGGGCGGTGCCCCCCGGCGGTGTCTCCTGAGCGCGGCACTCCTCGCGAAGCTCTCCCCCGCACTCCACGCAGATCAGAGGCTCCTGTCCGCGGCCCTCGCCCCCTGCGGGCCCCTCGCCCTCGGCCCGCGGCCCCTTCAGCGCCCTCGGGGCGCCCGTGGGGTGGGCACAGCGCCGCGGCCCGCGCTGCCCCTGGCCCGGCGTGGGTGCGCTGGTGCTTGATGAGGTTCTTGCTCTGCGTGAAGCTCTTGCCGCACTCGGCGCAGCCGTACGGGCGCTCCCCGGTGTGGATGCGCTGGTGTTGGATGAGGTTGGAGCTCCAGGAGAAGCTCTTGCCGCAGTGGCCACAGCGGTACGGCTTCTCCCCCGTGTGCGTGCGGCGGTGCTGCACCAGGTGCGAGTTCTGCGAGAAGCTCTTGCCGCACTCGCCGCAGGTGCTGGGCCGCTCGCCTGTGTGCGTGCGCTGGTGCCAGCAGCAGCTTGGACCAGTGGCTGAAGCTCTTGCCGCACTCGTTGCAGATGAAGGGGCGCTGGCGGCCCCCCACCCCGCCGCCCCCCCGCCCTCCTCAGAGCCCCCCGGGGCCGGGCCGGGGGTGCTGCGGGGCGGCGGCGGCCGCAGGGGGCTGTGCGGGATCACCGTGCGGATGATCTCGTGCGGCAGCACCTCGGCCTCGCCATCGCTCACGATGCCGTCGTCAGCTGGGGGGGGACACGAGGAGGGGGGTGAGGGCACAGAAGGGGCTGGACCCCCCGACCCAAATGTTTGTTGTACCTTGAAAAGGGGCTGGGCCCTTCTTGGGGTGTCTGGAACCCCCTCAAAAGTGTTTTGAGCCCCTCCCAAATGCCTCTACCCCCCTTCTTGGTGTGTCTGGAGCACCCCCAAATTGCCTGTATCCCCTTCTTGGGGTGTCTGGAGCCCCCGAAATTTGCCTGACACCCCCCTCCAAATTTCCTTTTTTATCCCCTTTTTGGCTTACCTGGAGTTACCTGGGTTACCAAGGCCACCCCCCCCCCTCCCCCCCAGTTTTAGGGTCCCCCTCACCAATGAAGACCCTCCGGACCACGTCCCCCTCGTCCGAGTCCTGCAGCTCCACCACGTCCGGCTCCTCCTGCTCCATGGGGGCTTCCAGGGGGACTGTGGAGTCAGGGGGAGCCCTGAGCACCCCACCCCCCCCCCCCCCAGGACCCCCCCAGCCCACAGAACCAGCCCCCCTCCAAATTCCAGTTGCATCCTGGTTCCTGCTGTGCCCCTCCAATTTCTCAGTGTGACCCTAAAATCCTCCGTGACCCCAAAATCCTCCCTCTGACCCCAAATCCCTCTGTGTGACCCCAAATCCCTTTGTGCCCCCCTCAATTTCCCTGTACCCCCGCAAATCCTTCTGTGTTACCCACCCAAACCCCTCAGTACAACCCCAAATCCCCTCATGCCCCCCTAAGTCTCATCCTTCCAGAAACCTCTGTGCCCCCCAATCCATGTTCCTCCCAAAATTCCTTTGTGTCCCCCCCAATCCCTCAGTGTAACCCCAAACTCCCCCATGTGACCTCAAATCTCTCTGTGCCCCCCCAAATTTTCCTGTTCTCCCCAAAATCCCTTTGTTCTCCCCCCAAATCCCTTTGTGCCCTGCCAAATCCCCCTGTGCCCCCCAATTCCCCCCCACCTGCTCTCGGGGGGATCTCGGGGGGTCGCGCAGCTGCTCCGGACTCAGCCCCCAAAATCTGGGAGGGGGGGTAAATGGAGCGACATGGACAGGGGGTCGCAAAGGAGGGGGTCACCCAGTGCCCCCCCCAAAATTACCTGGGGCCCTCCAAATCACCCAGGGGTCCCCCCCAATTACCCCCAGTCCCCCCCATTTTGCTCCCCACCCCATTTAATTTTGGGGAGGGGGTACAAAAGAACGATGGAGCCCCAGGGACCCCCCCCCCCGAAATTCACCCCCCAAGCCAGATCCAACACTGGGGAGGGCTCCCAGGTTTTCTTGAGGGGTCCCCACTCTCCTGTCCCCCCCTCCCCAAGAATGGTTCATCCACATCCCCCCCTCTAAATCCAACACAGGAGTATCCCAAATTTTTTTGGGAGGGGGGTTCTCCCAAATTTTTTGGTGGGTGTCCCTCTCATTCCCCCCCTTCTGCCCTCAAAACCAGCGCCTGGTCCCTCCCACCCCCCATCCCAAATCCAAGACCGCACTTATCCCCAACTGCGGGGGGGGGGGTGGTCCCGCTCTCTTTTTCCCCCCTCTTCCAACCCTAAAAACGGTGCCTCACCCCCGCCCCGGCCCCCAATCCACAGCCGCCCCCATCCCAAATCCAAGATCAGGGTTATCCCCAAGCAGGGGGGAGGCAGGGTGTCCAGTTTTTCGGGAGGGGTCGCCGCTCTCTTCCCTCTCCTTTCCAAACCCAAAAACGGTTGGAAAAATCCGCCCCCGCCCCCAAATCCATAGCTGCTCCCCCCGCCATCTCCCCATCCCAAATCCAAGACTGGGGGTATCCCCAGTCGGGGAGGGGTCTCCAAAATTTGGGGGGGTGGTCCCCACTCTCCTTTTTCCATCTTTTCCAATCCTCAAAACGGCGCCTCGTTCCCGTCTGCCTCCCCGGCACAGGGGGAATCCATCGTTCCCCTCCATCCCAAATCCAACATCGGGGGTATCCCCAGTTGTAGGGGGGTCTCCCAAATTTCTTCTGGGGGGTGGGGGGTCCCCGCTCTCTTCCCTCCCCTTTCCACCCCCAAAACCCGCCGTTCATCCACATCCCCCCCCACCCCAAACCTTTTGCCACCCATCCGCCATCGCCTCCCCCATACCAAATCCAAACCCGGGGGTATCCCAAATTGGGGGGGGGGAGCCTCCCAAATTTTTTGAGGGGGAGTCCCCGCTCTCTCCTCGCCCCTCCCCCCCCAAAGCCGCCGCCTCCCCCCCAATCCATCGCCGTCATCTCCTCCCCCATCCCAAATCCAAGACCGGGGATATCCCAAATTGGGGGGAGGGTCTCCCAATTTCCTTAGGGGGGGTCCCCGCTCTCTCCGTCCCATCCCCCCCCCCCCCCCCCAAAACCGGCGTTTCCCTCCCCTCCCCCTGCGCCCCCCGACTCACCACGGCGGCTCCGCGGCGTGGGGGGGACCGAGGGGGTTCCGGGGGGGCCCGGGGGTGGCTCCGGGAGTCCCGTCGGGCTCGGGGGTGCAGGGGGGTCGTGGCGGGGGCGTCCCCCGGGCGCGAGGCGGGCGCGGGGCCGGGAACAGGAAGGTCCCGTCATCCCATTCCCCGCCGGATGCGCCACTGGGAAAAAAGCGGAGAAAAAACGCTGGGGAAAAGCGGGGGGAAACCCTTGGGAAAAACGGGAATTTGGGCGGGGGGAACACCTTGGGGGTAAAAAAAGGGAGGGTCCCGGCAGGGACACCCCCGAAGCGCCCGATTTTGAGTGGGGGGGAATTGAGAGAATTGCCCGAATTGTTGGGGTTTTTTATTATTTTGGAAGGGGGGTGTTTTCCAAGCGGGAAATGGATTTGGGGGGGGGGGGGGGGGGGTGGGACAGGGTGGGTTTGGGGAGATTAAAGACAGGGGGCCCCCCCAAAGTCCTCCCCCCCTTCCTGCTTTGTGTAACGGCAGCGACGCGTTTCCTGCCCCCCCCGGGAATTAAAAATGGTTGGAATTACGCAACGAGGGCGGAGGGTTCGGCAGCGGCATCCAGGGATTCCGGAAAGGCGGAATCCGGGCCGGCTTCGGGGTGTCCCCTGCGTCCCCTCCAAATCCCTTATTGGCCCCCCCCCTCAGAGGGATTTATTGGGGCGTTTCCTGCCCCCCCCCCGCCCCCAGGGATTAAAAATGGTTGGAATTACACAATGAGGGATCACGGGATCCCGGGATAGCGGGATCGGTGGGTAGCGGGATCGGGGTTTTGGGGTGGCCCCCGTGCCCCCCCAGATTCCCCCTCACGACGGTGTGGGAGTGCATTTCTGCCCCCCGCCCCCCGAATTAAAAATGGCTGGAATTGCACAACGAGAGATCACGGGATTCCGGGATTGTGGGGTTGGGGTGCCCCCTGTACCCCCCACCTCACTGAGTTTCCCCGCTTAGGGTTTTATTGGGGCGTTTCCTGCTTTCCCCCACCCCGAGAATTACAAGTAGTCGGAATTACACAATGAGGCCGGGGGGGTTCAACAGTGGGATCGAGGAATTTTGGGATCAGGTAATAGTAGGATTGAGGTTTTGGGGTGCCTCCTGCACCCTCCAAACCCTGAGCCCCTCATCCAATATTCTAGGGGTGCTTTTCCTGCCCCCCGCAAATTAAAAACTGTTGGAATTATGCAACCAGGCCAAAGATTTAGCGGGATTTTGGGAGTCTGGGAGCATGGAATAGCAGGATCAGGGTTTTGGGGTCTCCCCCTGGACCCCCTCAAATGTCTGATCTCCCCCAGTGTTCTGGGGGTGCTTTTCCTGACCCCCCCCCCCCCAAGAATTAAAAATGGTTGGAGTTACACGAGGCCAGAGGATCGCGAGATTTTGGGATTGCGGGATTGGGGTTTTGGGGTGCTCCTCCTGCACCCACACCTCCAGATCCCCCCGGAGGGTTTGGGGGTGCTGGGGTCAGAGTGGGGGGTCCCCATCTCCTTCTGCCACCCCAGGCACTGGATCCTGGACGATGGGAAAAGCTCCCTGTGGCCACACTGGGATCACTGGGGGTGACCCCAAAGTCTCACAGTGGGACAATGTCGTTGTCACCCCCCCGGGTGGTGTCCCCAAATCCGCATGGTGGGATGACACTTCTCGGGGACCTTTTATTGATGGCATCAGCAGACTGTGTGCCCAACTCTCAGGATTCCCATCCTGGGCTCCCCATCTCTGTCCTGGAGTTCCTGTCCCCACCCTGGGGTCCCTATCCCAGCATGTTCATGCCCAATGTCCCCATCCCCGTCACAGTGTCCCCATCAGTGTCCCCATCCCGGTGTCCCCATCCCAGTATCCCCACCCCAAACGTACCCATCCTGGTGGCCCTGTCCCCTCATGGCATCTCCATTTTGGTGTCCCATCCCAATTTCCCCATCCTCATAAGAGTCCCCACAGGCCCAGGTGTTGCTGTCCCCATTCTGGTGTCCCCATTCTGGTTTCCCTGTCCCCATCCATGTGGTCCTTTTTCCCCTCCCTTTTCCCACCCTTTTCCCCTCACATTTCCCGCCTTTTTTCTCTCTTTTACCGCCCTTTCCCCCCCCCTTCAACTTTCCCCGCCCTTTTTCACCTCACGCTCCCAGCCCTGCTTCTCTCGCATTTCCGGCCCTTTCCCCCTCACATTTCCCTTCCTTTTTCCCCCTCACCTTTTCCCACCCTTTTCCTCTCACCTTTCCCCCTCGTTCTCTGCCAGGCCCTCGCGTGTGGAGGCATCGCAGGCGGCTCCTCACCCCCGCCATGGACTGGTTCCACTGCAGCCGCTGCTTCCGCCAGGATGGCGCCCGGTTCGCCATCACCAACTGCGGCCACATCCTGTGCGAGGGCTGTGGGGGCACAGGTAAAATTGAGGCAAACCCCCAATTTAAGCCCTTTTAAAATGCTGAGAAAGGGAGAATTTCCTTCAATTTAACCCCTTTAAATGAGGGGAAAAAGAGGGGTCACCTCAACTTAAGCGAATAAAATGGGCTCTGCCCTCTATTTAAACCCCTAAAATATCGGGAAAAGAGGGTTTCCCCTCAATTTTTCTCTCTCAAATGATGGAAAAAGGAGGATTTTCCCTCTGTTTAAACCCTTGCAATGGTGAAAATGGAGGACCCTGCCTCAATTTAAAACCATAAAATGAGGGGAAATGGTCCATTTCCCTCAAGGAACACCCATTTTCGGGGCTTTTGGACATCTTTTTCTCTCACTTTTCTCACTTTTTTCTCCCCCTCCCACAGGTCCCTGCCCCGTCTGTGCCACCGCCTGCCGCTACCTGCCCCTATCCCAGCAGGCCAGTGCCCGCCATGTTGTGCCCTGTGTCCCCTCACCCTCACCCCTTCCCACCCTTTTCCTCTCCCACTTCCCAACCCTCTTCCCATCATTTTGAAGCCCCCGTCCCCAACAGATGCGCCCGCAGGAGAAGGTTTTCTTCAAGAGCCCGGTGGCCATCGCCCTCAAGCACCTTGCCCACGTCACGCAGGTGAGGAGGACGCAGGTGACAGGGGATGAGGTTCCACCGCTGGCCCCGGCCCCACATGCAGGTGAGAGGGACAAGGGGGTGACCCACGTCTTCCAGGTGTGGCGGTTCCAGCTGGCACAGGCGCAGCTGCTGCTGGACTTGCAACGGGACCGAGCTCGGTGGGCGCAGGCGGAGCTGGAGAAGGCCAGAGAGGAGCTGGGGGAGAGGAGGAGGTGAGGGGGATGCCATGGGAGGGGGTTCGCTCCTCCCTCTTGGGCTCCTCTGGGCATGTGGGTGAGGCAGCACATCCTTGGGCAACATCTTGGTGAGAATCCTCGTCTTTCTGGCCACTTTCTTGGGAGGGTCTTACCCCCCCTTGGCTGCCAGGTTGGTGACAGCATGTTCTGCCATTCGCTGCCATCTTGGTGAGCTTCCACCCCTTTGCTCTGGCCCCCTCAGCTGCCCTTTTGGGGGATCCCCACTCCAAAAGGGGGGAATTCCCACCCCCCATAAAATCCTCTCCCTTCCCAGGGAGCTGGAGTCACTTCGTCGGGAGAACGCGGAGCTGCGCCGCATTCAGGTGACCCCCAAAGCCCTCTTCCCCTTCCCTCACCCCCAAACTGCCCTCCCAAGCCCCAAAACTGCCCCCCAAATCTCCCCACAGCTCTCCCCGGGCTGGCGCTGGAGCAGCCACAGCAGCACTGCCCGTCCCTCCCCCACACAGTCAGGTAAGGGCTCCCCCAAATTATTAGGGGGGGGGTCTTCCAAACCTTAAAGCCCCTCCCCATCCCCTCCTTGCTCATGGGGTCCCCCCAAATTTTCCCCTCTCCCTTCCAGTCACCCCCCAGCCCCGCCAGCAGCTCAGCAGCCAAGTGGTCAGGTAAGGGGTGGGCGCCCTAAATTTGGGGTGGGGGTCCCCCAATTGCACAGGGGGGGCCCCCAAAACCTCCCACCCCTCTTTTTGCAGCCGCTCTGCCCCACTGGAGCCCCCCCGGTCTCGCAGCACCCCAAGATGGCAGGTGAGACCTCTCCCGAAATTGGGGGCACCCCAAAACTTGGGAGTGTTTCCTGTAATGCTTTCCCCCCCCCCCCACAGGTGGGTGTAGCCTACAGGGATGCAGGGACCCCTCTGGCCTCCAGCGTGGGTGAGTGACCCAAATCCTACGGGATTTACCCCAAAATACTGCCCCAAGCCCCACCCCCTTTCTTTACCTCCAAGGAGGCACCCCGAAAGCTCATATAGGACCACGGTGTGACCCCAAAACCCCTGATCCCTCCCAACAAGAACCCCAAAACCCCCCCGTGGGACCCCAAACTCCTGATCTGTCCCTATAGGGACCCCAAACCACTGATCTCTCCTCACAGGGACCCCAAAGCCCCAGGGTGGGATTCCCAACCCCCGATCTCCCCCTATACGAACCCCAAGCCCCGCGGAAGGTGCCCAGAGCCCCCCTAACCTCCCGCAGCACCCCAGGCCCCCCCCCAAGAAGCCCCTCAGAGCTGACCGCCATCTATGGGGTGACCCCAAACTCCCCCTAACGCCCCTTTCTCCCCTTAGTGCCCCCCCTGGCTGGGAGAAGAGAGGGGCAGGTACTGGGGACACTGGGAGGTGACAGGGAGGGGACTAGGGGCTTTGGGATAAACTGGGAGATGCGGAGAGGGGGATTTGGGGGGACTGGGATAAACTGGGAGGGATTGGGAGGGGACTGGGGGCTTTGGGATAAACTGGGAGACGCGGAGAGGGGGATTTGGGGGAACTGGGATAAACTGGGAGGGATTGGGAGGGGACTGGGGGCTTTAGGATAAACTGGGAGACGCAGAGAGGGGGATTTGGGGGGACTGGGATAAACGGGGAGGGACTGGGAGGGGATATGGGGAGCCCTAGGAGGGACTTGGGGGCACTGGGAGGGGGTTACTGGGAGAGACTGGAAGGGGGGGTGGGTTACTGGGAGGGAAGGTTGGGGTTACTGGGAGCACTGGGAGGACCCCAGCTCCACCCCCTCCCTTATCCCGCCTCTTTTCTCCCTAAATCAAGACAAGACCCCCAAATTCGGTAGCCACCCCCAAAATTCGGTAGCCAGGGACCATTTTCCTTTATTTAGGGCTCTGCTCTGCGGCCGGCGAGGGGCGAGCGCTCCCAGTGGGATCCCAACCCACAGCCATAAATGACAAAAGAAGGGACCCGCGGCTCCCGGACAGGAGCTCCGGGGCTTCCCACTGGCCCTGGAGATGGCCGGGGGGAGGAGAAGTTTAAAATTAGTAAAAAAAATGCCAATTTTGGGGCCATTTGGGGTCCGTTTCTGGGGCGGGGGCGTGGCCTCTCCCGCGTAGCCCCGCCCCGTGTTGCGGTGCTGCGTTCCTATTGGTTGGTGGGGCGGTGGGGGCGTGGCCCGAGGGGAAGGCGGGGTGTGGGAGGAAAGGGAGGGAAGTGGGGAAAAATGGGGAAAATTGGGGAAAAAAGGGGGGAAATTGGGGAAAAAGAGGGGGTGGGGTCACGGGAGAGTCTATGGAGGAGGGGCTTCGTGATTCGGGAGAGCGCGGATTGGCGGGAATCCGTCCGGGGGCGTGGCTCAAGGGCGGCCGGCGCTGGCGATTGGACGGAAGGAACGGAGGGGTCGGGACCAGCGGGAGCGCCGGACCCGGATTGGTGCGGACGCGGCCTCACTGGCAATGACGTCATTCCGGTAGCGCCATTTCCGCGTCGCGCCGGGCCCGCGGGCGCTGCGGTTCCAGGAACGCTCCGGGAGCGGCCCGGGACCCCCAGAGGCGCCTCGGAACCGCTCCGCAACCGCTCCGGATTCCTCCGGAACCGCCGCGGCTCCACCCGCGGACTCTCCTGCGCCTCGGCCCGGCCCGGGCCGCTCCCCGCCCCGCCCCGGGGCCGGCCGGGGATGCCGCGGCGCGGCCCGCGCCATGTGGTACATCATGCAGAGCATCCAGAGCAAGTACTCGCTGTCCGAGCGCCTCATCCGCACCATCGCCGCCATCCGCTCTTTTCCCCGGGACAACGTAGAGGATCTGATCGGCCGGGTGAGCCCCGGGGTCGGGACGCCGAACACGTTCCGCGGCCGGGCCGTGCCGCTTAACTCCCCCAAGGGCTGCGGGTCCCTCTGACGGGCACTGCCGAGCTGCTCCCGGGTGCTCCGGTCCCTGCGGATCCTCCGTGAGGATTCCCTGGAGGAGTTCTGGGTCCCGATACGGGAAGATTGGGGCACCTCCGGTTGGTTTAGAGACTCCAGGCTTTTCCTTCTCCCCTCCGGACCCCTGGGACTGGGGGGGGGGGGGCGGTCTTCGGGGGTCTGCGGGCACCGTTTGGTGAGAATGAATTGGTGAAACGCAGCCGGCAGGTGGGACTGAGATCGGGAGCGTTCCTGCGAACGAACCCCCGGGATTTCTCTGAATTAACCCTTTCTGAAGGGATGGGAAGGGGGAATTCCTGACCCCGATGCGGTTCCTGCCCTCGGCAGTTCCTGCAAACAAACCCCCGGGATTTGTGTGGGTTGACACTTTCTGAAGGGATGGGAGGGGTGAATTTCTAACCCCGGGGGGGTTCCTGTGCTCCCCAGGGCGCCGATGTGAACTGCCTGCACGGCACCCTCAAACCCCTGCACTGCGCCTGCATGGTGGCTGATGCCGACTGCGTGGAGCTGCTGCTGCAAAAAGGAGCCGAGGTAAAGCTTTGGAAAAACCAAAAACCGGTGAAAAACGCCGAGAAAAGAGGCTGAGAAGTAGGGAGGAGCTGATAAACAGCTGGGGTTTGAGCTGATGGGTTTAAGTTGGATTTTGGGAAAAAGTTCTTCCTCCAGAGGGTCACGGGGCACAAGCCCCAGGGATTGGGGTTTGGACAACGCTCCCAGCACAGGGCAGGATTTTTGAGTGTTCTGTGCAGGGCCAGGGCTTGGATTGGATGACCTTTGTGGGTCTTTTCCAGCTCAGGATATTCCGTGGGTTTGTGTCCGCTCACAAAGTGGCACCAGGGGAAAGTTCATTGTCCCAGCAGGGAGGGAATTTTTCGGCTGAGATTTTGGGAGTGGAGGAAGGATTGAAACTAAATTTTCATGCTAAAATTTTGGAGGATGGGAAGCAAGAATTAGACCCTAAATTTGCTGGGGTTTTTTCCCCACTTTCCTCTGGCTGCTGGGCAGCTCCCACCCCAAACCCCTCATTTTCCCCTAAATTTGGGATTTGGGACCTGTGGCTCTTCCCTTGTTGCCGGGCTGAGCTGGGGCAGCTCCCTGACCCCGAAATCTTTATTTTTCCCCCCAGGTGAACGCCCTGGACGGTTACAACCGCACAGCCCTTCACTACGCAGCAGAAAAGGACGAAACCTGCGTTGAGATTTTATTGGAGTACGGAGCCAACCCCAATGCCCTGGACGGCAACAAGGACACGCCGCTGCACTGGGCGGCCTTCAAGAACAACGCCGAGTGCGTGCGGGCCCTGCTGGCCAACGGCGCCCTGGTCAACGCCCTGGACTACAACAACGACACCCCCCTGAGCTGGGCGGCCATGAAGGGCAACCTGGAGAGCGTCAGCGTCCTGCTGGACTTCGGCGCCGAGGTGCGCGTGGTCAACCTGAAGGGCCAGAGCCCCATCTCGCGCCTGGTGGCGTTGCTGGTGCGAGGCCTGGGCACGGAGCGCGAGGATTCCTGCTTGGATCTGCTGCACAGGGCCACGGGACACTTCGAGCTGCGCAAGAACGGGAGCCTGCCCTGGGAGGTGGCCCGGGACCCACAGCTGTGCCAGCGGCTGACGAGGCTGTGCTCGGCGCCGGGCACGCTGCAGGCGCTGTCGCGCTACGCCGTGCGCCGCTCGCTCGGCCTGCGCTTCCTGCCCCAGGCCGTGCAGCAGCTGCCGCTGCCCGCCTGCCTCAAGGAGTACCTGCTGCTGCTCACCTGAGGGAGGGAGCCCTTCCCCAGATCGCTTCTCGCTCCTGGGAGAGGTTCCCCGCTCACTTCGGGACCCGCCGGGTTCCTCTCTGTGGTTTTTGTTCTCCTCGGCCACTTGGGACCCTGCTGGCCCCTCACGCTGCCTCCATTTTTTCCTCTCTGTTCCCTCCATTTCCTGCCTCTGTCCCCTCCACTTCTTTCCCCTGTCCCCTCACACTCTCTCCACTTTCTCCCTGTCCCCTCCATTTCTCTCCCATCCCGTCCGTTTTGTCCTCTCCATTCCTTCCCCTCTCCCCCCCATTCACCCTCCTGCAATGAACAATCACCCTCTGATGGTAAATTATATCCCAGCTGTTGGATTAATCTGGTCTTTCCCCTTTTTTAGCCTTGAGAAAGGAAGGATTTTGAGGAAAATTCACCTTTTAGGAAGGGCCCGAGGCAGGAAATGAAGGGCTGGGATGCAGAGAAATCCTGTGGGAAGTATTGGCTGGAAATCAAAAGGTCCAGGTGTTTCTCCAGCATGGAGAGTGAAGTTTTCCCTGTTTATCCATAATTTTTATGCTGCATCAAAGGTGAAACCACCTCAAAAACCAAAGTTTTGCAGGGCTGGAATTCTTGTGGGCCAAGGAAATTCCCAGAGAGCTCCATGTGGAGCTGAGGGCTTCCCTCCCATCTCCCCAAGCTCTTCCTGAGGTTTCCCGCCAGGAATTCACCCTTTGGTGTTGGTCTTGGGGTTTTTTTTGGAATCTGTTCCAGGATCCAGTGGAAGAGCAGCTCTCCAAGGTGAAACCAAGCAGCTAAAAACCACCATTGTTTTCTGCGAGGAACGTGGGGATGAAAACTCAAATTTTGCCTCTTTTATCTCTCCCTGTTGTGCTGGGCAGTGGAATCCTGAGGATCAGGAGGGATTTGGGGTCAGTGGGATCCAGGTTTGCCTTTCCACGGATTCACAGAGACCTGGAGCACTTGGATGAATGCTGAATTTATTGAAACATCTCCATTTTGTGACTTTTAACCCTAAAACCCTCAACCTCCACCACCCACCCTCAACTCATGACAACATCGCTTCTCAAAATCCCCTAAAATTGCCAAACCAGCCCCAAAAGCCTGCAGGAGAAGAGGGTTTTTGGGGTTCCCTGGGGGTGGCCGCTGTCCTTGTCACAGGGTGGCCTCGGGGACCAGGACCTTGCGGGTCAGGTGCTCCAGGTGCGCCGTCTCCGACGTGTCCAGCTCGATGTTGTACTTGGCCAGGATTTTGAGGATGGGCCGCAGCCTCAGCCACCACTGCTCCTTGGGGATGCGGTGCCTGAGGGGACATGGGGACAGGGACAGCTGGGGACATCTCCAGGGAGGATCCCAAGCTTGGTCCCACTTTCCCACTTTTGGTGAGAAAGGGAGGGAAGGGAGGGAAGGGAGGGGCACGCACTCGAAATCCGTCTGCTGCCGCAGCTCGGTGATGGGCTGGAACACCAGGCTGCGCTTGCGCATCCCCAGCAGGCACGCCGAGTCAGCCGTGTTGGCGAAGATCCGCCCTGGGAGGGGGTTGGAATGTTTGGGAACCTCCTGGAGGCGAGTTAGGAATGTTTGGGGAACCTTCAGGGATGTGAGAGGGGAAGTTGGGAATGTTTAGGGTCCTCCAGGAGGGGAAAACCCGCAGGAAGGGAGGTGGAGAGTGTTTGGGACCTTCCAGAAGCGGGGAACTCCTGCCAAAATCTGCGTGAGGGCCCTTTTGGGAACGTTTGGGAATGTGGGGTCACTCTGGTCTCCCTTTGGGAATCCCCCCTCCGGCAGCACCCACCGTGCCGGGAGCACTCCTTGATCTTCCCGGTGATCCAGGCCACGGCCTTGGCGCCCATCTTGGTGCCGAAATTCCGGTCGAAGGGGGTGGGGCTGCCTCCCTGTGCCAGGAGAGTCTGAGATGAGCTGGGGACATCCCCTGAACCTGATCCCGTTTCTAGGGGGATCCCCCAAACCCTGATCCCATTCCCAGGGAAATCTCCCAAACCCCGATCCCGCCCCCGGGGGAATTCCCAAACCCTCACCCCATTCCCAGGGAATTCCGACCTGCTGCATGTGCCCCAGGATGTTCTTCCGGCAGTCGAAGACCCCTTTGCCCTCCTCGGAGTAGAGGTTGTAGATGAAATCCGTGGTGTAGTTCTCATTGCAGCGCTCATTCCTACAGCGGGGGTGGGATCGGGGCCAAATCCCACAATTCACCCCATCCCAAAAAATTCCCTGATCCCAAACGCAGTCACCACGGTGAGACCCCAAATCCTCCAGTTCCCTGGATCCCAAACACAGTTCTCCCAATCCCAAATGCAACTCCTCAGATCCCAAACCACATCACTGTAGTGAGACCCCGATGGGAGTTCCCCATTTCCCCGATCCCAAAACCCTTTTCCCGACCCCATCACCACAGTGAGACCCCCCGGTTCTGCTGACCCCAAACACCCCAATTCCCCTGATCCCAAACCCAACCCCCACGGGAGTGACATGAGGTCCCCCCCAGGTGTCCCCACCCCTAAGCCAGGGCCCACCTGAGCACGAGCCCCCTCTTCACCGTGGTCTTCATCTTCTCGATCAGGTGATCCACGTTGGCCTGCGGGGTCGGGAGTGGGGTGGGGAATGGGGTCACGAATGGAGTAGGAATGGAGGCTGGAACAGGCTTGGGAATGGGGGTGGGAGTGGGGTGAGGAGTGGAGTTGGGAATGGGGTCGGGAATGGAACCCACTCATCCCATACCACCCTGGTGGCACTGGGGACAGGGCTGTCCCCACCTGCAGGTCGCGGCTGCTGAAGGGCTCCTCGTAGATATAGGCGGCGTCAGCGCCGGCCGCCAGCCCGGCCATGGTGGCCAGGTAGCCACAGAAGCCGCCCATGGTCTCGATGATGAACACACGGCGCTTGGTGCCTGCAGCCGACTGTTTGATCAGGTCACAAGTCTGGAATGCGGCAGGGTTTGGGGTCAGGGGATTTGGGGTGCCCACCCCGACCATTTGATCAGGTCACAAGTCTGGAATGGGGCAGGGTTTGGGGTCTGACCGTGGTGATGGTGTTGGGGATGTGGGATTGGGCTATAGGATCGGGGTCTGACCGTGGTGATGGTGTTGGGGATGTGGGATTGGGCTATAGGATCGGGGTCTGACCGTGGTGATGGTGTTGGGGATGTGGGATTGGGCTATAGGATCGGGGTCTGACCGTGGTGATGGTGTTGGGGATGTGGGATTGGGCTATAGGATCGGGGTCTGACCGTGGTGATGGTGTTGGGGATGTGGGATTGGGCTATAGGATCGGGGTCTGACCGTGGTGATGGTGTTGGGGATGTGGGATTGGGCTATAGGATCGGGGTCTGACCGTGGTGATGGTGTTGAGGGCGGTGTCGGCGCCAATGCTGAAGTCAGAGCCAGGGACGTTGTTGGAGACGGTGGCGGGGATGATGCACAGGGGGATGCAGAGCTCCTCAAAGCGTGCACGGCCCTCCACCAGCTCCAGCCCGCCCGTGAACGCCTGGGGGACAGCAGGGGACACTGACCACGTCCTGACCACATCCTGACCACAGCCCCCTGGCCACATCCTGACCACGCCCCACTGACCTCGAAGCCACCGATGATAATGAGCGCGTGGATCCCGAATTTGCTGATGTTGGCGCTGATCTCCTCGAAATATTTCTTGGGCAGAGTCCTGGGAAGGGGAAACCCCCCTGGATGAGCCTGGCCAGGGTGGGGACTCCAAATGACCCCACACGGGGGGGGAGTCACCTCTTGGTGCCCAGTTTGGATCCTCCCAGCCCCGTCCAGCTGCCCACGGCGTTCCAGCTGATCTCCTCCACCTGGGGGGGGGGGGGGGGGGAGGGAAACAAGGGGTTAATGGGGTGGGAGAAGGGTTTGGGGTCACAAAATGTCCCCTCAGCCCTCTCAGGGGGTTACACGATGTCCCCTGGCTTGGGGACAGCAGCAGATCAGACCCACAGTGGGGCTGGGGTTTGGACAGGGGTTAAACACCCCCATCCTGAGGAATTCCCGAGGCATCCCCATCCCTGCAGGGCACAGCTGCTTGTTCTAGGCCCTTTTCTCACACCCTTTTCCCACAGGGATCTCCCCATCCCAAAATCCAACCCCTCAAATCCATCCTGCACTTCCCAAACTCTTTCCCCACCCTATTTTCCCACTGGGATCTCCCATTCAAAAACCCAACCCTTCAAATCCATCTCCAACCCCTCAAACCCATCCAGCACTTACCACCCCCCTTTTCCCACCCCTTTTCTGTATAGGTATCTCCCTCTCCCCAAAATCAAACCCTCCAAATGCCCTGGGCACTCCTTTATCCCACAGGGATCTCCTCATCCCAACCCCTCTCTCCCATAGGATTCTCACCATCCCAAATGCCAGCCCCTCAAATCCATCCCAAACCCCGTTCTCTATAGGAATCTCACCATCCCAAACACTTTCCCCACCCTTTTCCCACCCCGTTCTCCTCTGGACCCTCACCATGCCAAACACCAGCCCCTTGAATCCATCCCAAACTGCATCCCACCCCCATTCCCCTGCAGACCCTCACCATGCCGAATGCCAGCCCCTCGAAGCCGTCGTGCACGGCGAGCACGCGGTGGCCGTGGATGAGGCCGATCCGGACGGTTGCCCGAACGGCCGCGTTCATCCCCGCGGCCGGAGCGCCCACGTTCAGCACGGCCAACGTGTACCCGCTCTGGGGACAGGGACAGGGTTGGGCACACGGGGACAGGGGGCCTTGGGGACAGGGGACGTGTCTTGGGTGGCCTTGGGGATTGGGGACGCAGGTCAGGTGGCCTCAGGGACAGTGATGGGATTGGGGTAGCCTGGAGTGACTTTGGGGACAATGGTGTGACCGCTCTGCGGGGACAGCGGACACAGCTGAGGTGGCCTTGGGGACAGTGGCAGGATTGGGGTGTCCTCGGTGGGATTGGGGTGTCCTGGGGAGGGATTGGGTTTGGATTGGGATGGGATGGGAGTGGGATGCATCCCTGGCTGAGATTGGGGTGTCCTGGGCTGGGATCTGTCCCTGGGGTGTCCTGGGATGGAACTGGGGTGTCCTGGGATTGGGGTGGGATCAGGGTGTCCCTGGTTGGGCCCCTCCCCGTGCCCTCCCCAGTGTCCCCTACCTTGGTGGTGGGCGGGCGGATGTGAGCCAGCAGCTTGTAGACGTCCCAGTTGTTCTGGAAGCTCCTAAAAATTGGGGAAATTGGGGTTTGGGGACATTTTGGGGACATTGGGGTGCAGGGATGGGGACAGGGAGGTGCCACCCACCGGCCCCGCAGCTTCAGCGCGTCCTCGAAACGTCCCTCATTCATGGCCGTGGTGACGTCCTTGGTCTAGGGGCACAGAGGGGGGTTGGGGTGGGATTGGGGTGTCCTGGGGTGGGACCAGGGTGTCCTGGGTGGGATTAGGGTGGGATCAGGGTGGGATCGGGGTGGAATGAGGTGGGATCTGTCCCTCGGGTGAGATTGGGTGTCCTGGTATGGGATCCATCCCTGGGCTGGGTCTGGGGCCACTCCCGGTGTCCCCCCGTCCGCACTCACCACCTGCACGCACTCCATGAGGGGCAGGCGCACAGCCTGGTTGCCGGACAGACTGACCACGCAGGCAGGCGTGTCTGGCGTCCCCTCCAGCAGCGCCATCACGGCTTCCACGCCCATCCTGCTGCCCTGAGGGGATATGGGGGGGGGGGGGGGGGTGTCACCTCTGGGGTCCCCTCGTTTGGGGTCGGGGTGAGGAAGGAGGTGCCCACCAGGATGCGGTCGAAGGCTGAGGGGGTCCCCCCGCGCTGGACGTGGCCCAGGATGGTCACTCTGGTGTCGTACCCCAGACGTTTCACCACCAGCTGTGGGGACACCGGGAGAGCCCCGTGACCAGCCCCAAAAGGGGGGAGAAGGGGATTGTCCCCTGTGTCCCTCCTGTCCCCTGTGCCCCCCCTTCCCACTCACATCCTTGATGTTGTCCGAGGTGATGGCCTTGCCGTGCTTGTCGATGGCACCCTCGGCCACAATGATGATGTTGAGCCTGGAGCCGCCGTCACGGGTCTGGGGTGACAACGGGGATGGGCACCGAGGGACATCCCTGCGGCCATCCCTCCATCCCTCCCTGTGTCTACTGTGCATCCCTGTGTCCACCCCATGTCCATCCCTCCGTCCCACCTCGGCCAGCCTCCTGCACAGGTGCTCCTCCCAGTCGTCCTCAGGGGGTGACTCGGGGATGAAAACCCAATCGGCGCCGGAGGCCAGGGCCGTGATCAGCGCCAGATACCTGAAACGGGGCCAAAAACGCCTTTTGAGCCACTTCCCCCAATTTTTGGGGTGACAAAAGCCCCCCAGGTGCCACCAGGACGTACCCGCAGTGCCGCCCCATCACCTCCAGCACGAAAGTCCTCTGGTGGCTGTGGGGACAAGAAAGCATCACCCACCCAAAATGGGGACACCAGGGGCTTGGGGACAATGAGGGTGTCCCTGCCACCTCTGTGCCGTGGTGGTGATGGTGCCCACAATCTCTGTTAGGGTTTGTGTTTGGGTTAGGGTCAGAGTAATGGTCAGTGTTAGGGTTAGGGTCAGTGTTAGGTTTAGGATTTAGGGTCACCTCCTTGTCAGCTCTGCACTCTGGTGGTGTTGGCGATTTAGGGTTAGTATTAGGGTAAGGTTTAGGGTCTCCACCCCGTCACCTCTGGGCCGTGGTGGTGATGGCATCCACGATCTCCATGATGCGGTGCAGTGCCGAGTCGGTACCGATGGTCATGTCGGTGCCGCAGAAGTCGTTGTCGATGGAGCCCACCATGCCCACAATGTTCAGGTGGCTCGAGCGCTGCGCCTCCTCTGCCGTGATGCCACCTGGGGAACGGTGGGCAGGAGGGGCACATCACCCCCAATGGTCACTTGGGGGTAGAGGTGTCACAGAGGTTGTTGGGGGGAAAAGACATGGCTTTGGGTGATCAAAAGCGCGGTTATGGGTGACAAAACCCCATATTTTGTGTTGGACGCCTGGATTTTGGAACCAAACCTTTCTCTTTTGGAATCAAACCTTTACAGACCCCCTGTTCCCAATGTAAGGTCCCTCCCCGAAATGTCCCCTTTGGCGGCAGAGGTTCCCCAAAGCTCCGTTTTGGGGGAAAACCCGGAATTTTTGGGTGGCCACACCGTGGTTTTTTGAACCACACCCCTTTTTCCCTCTGTGTGCCCCCTTAAGCCATCTCCAACAGTGCCCCAAGCCTCCAGCATTAGGGAAAAAACTCACGTTTTTGTGTGCCAAAACCCCAAATTTTTGTGTGCTTTCGAGCCCAACCCTTTCCCTCTTGCCCCCCCCCCCCCCTCCCCCAGCCCAGGTGATTTCACGGCTCCCCCGGTGTCCCCCCTACCAGTTTTGACCAGCTCTGCCACGAGCCCGCTCCACTCAGCCCGGAAGGTGTCAGCGCCGGTGAGGCTGCCGTCGCCGCCGATCACGCACAGGTTGGTGATGCCGTGCTTGGCCAAGTTCCGCGCGGCGCGGAGCCGCCCCTCGCGCGTGCGGAAATCCTGGCAGCGCGCGCTGCCGATCACCGTGCCGCCCTGGGGACAAAGGGAGCGGCTGGCCTTGGTCCCGTCCATCCACCCCTCTGTCCATCCATCCACCCCTCTGTCCATCCACCCCTCTGTCCGTCCACCCCTCTGTCCATCCACCCCTCTGTCCGTCCATCCCTCCGTCCGTCCATCCCTCCGTCCGTCCATCCCTCCGTCCATCCCTCCGTCCATCCCTGTGTCCACCCTTCCCTCCCTCCTTCCCTCCCCCCCCATCCCAGCTCTGGTTTTGGGTCATTTTCAACTGAGTCTCAGCTCAGACTGGGACCAGTAAGGGACAAACTGGGATGAGGCCAGGAGGGGACCCCCAGTGTCCCCCCGTCCCTGTCCGTGTCCCTCACCAGCTGCAGCATCATGGACACGCTCTCCCACGTGGCCTCCTTGATGTGGTCGCCACCATCCACCAGCCCCTGGTAGCCCTGGGGGGCAGAAGGGACAATGGTTAAATGACACCTTTTCCCACATTTTGGGGTGAGAATGTGAGATTTTGGGACTGGGGCTGGCACTGACCTCATACACAAAGAACACCTTGGCCCCGGTGTAGATGCCCACACGCACCACAGCGCGCACAGCCGCGTTCATCCCTGCGGGACGCCACAGGCACTCTGCCACCCCCCCCGACACCTGGCACCCCCCAGACACCCCCAAAGCTGTCACCTCCTGTCACCGACCCCCCAGCTGCCCCTCCCTTGGGGACACCCCAAATCCGTCCCCTCCGCCCCCCCACGGTTCCCCCCCTCGCAGCTGCCGTCCCCCGGGTTATTTTTGCCCCGGTGACCTTTGGTGGCAGCGCCCGGCTGACAAACATGGGGGGGGAGGGGACACTCCGGGGGGGCCCCCCTGGCGTGGCACCCCCCCGCCATGTCCGTCCCGTCCCTCCCCCCCCCCCCCCCCCCCCCCACCCATGGGACCCCCGGGAAAACCCCAAATTTTGGGATGAATCCTTGGAATTTTGGGCAATCCCGATTTTTTTGCCTCTGTGCCAAAGCGCCACCGGTGTCCCCTTGGAGTCCCCTCCCCGAATTTTGTCACCGTCGTTCCCCCCCCCCGGCACCCTAAAACTCCCCCCGAGCTGCGCCCGACCCCAAAATCCCCCCAAGGTCATTCCCAAAACCCCAGTCCAGGGAAAACCTCGATGGTTGTGGGATCAGAATCCCGATTTTTACCCCAAGAGGAGCCTCCCGCCTCTCACCCGCCCCCAAATTTTGTGGTCCGCGGGGTTTTGGCATGGCAGGGGATTTGGGATCCTGGGGGATTTGGGGAGTTTTGAGGGGATTTGAAGGGGGATTTTTAGGGATTTGGAGGGATTTGGGGTGGCGGGGGTTTTGGGATCCCGGGGGATTTGGGGAGTTTTGGGGGGAATTTGCAGGGGACTTGGGGGGATTTTTAGGAATTTGGGGGAATTTGGGGCGTGGCTTTGGATTCCGGAGGTCTTGGGGTCGTGGGCTTTGGGATCCCGGGGTTTGGGGTTTTGGGGTCCCTTACCCTGCGCGTCCCCCCCAGAGGTGAGGACGGCGATGGCTTTGCCGACCCCCAGGGTCTCGGGGTGCCGGGGTCCCGCGGGGCTCTGGGGCATTTTCCTGCCTGGAAAAAATCGGGAAAAACGGGAAATTCGGGCAGATCCCAAGGCGGGAAGGGCGGAAGGACGGCTCTGTCCCCCCGGGCGGCGCTGCCAGCGCAGAGTGGCACCGCTGGGGGAGGGACAGGGACAGAGACACGGGGACACCGGGACAGCCCCGCTGCCACCGCCGGGACACTCCCCCCCGGGGGCTCCTTACTGGGGCCCGTTTGTTCTCTTTACTGGTGCCGGTCTCTATTCCCTACTGGTGCCATCTGTCCTTACAGGTTCCAGTCTGTCCCTACCGGTCCCAGTTTGTTCTCCCTGTGGGAGCTACTCTGCTCTTCTTACTGGTGCCAGTTTTGTGTCCTTACTGGTCTGTAAGGCCAGTCTGTCCTCTCTGGTCCCAGTCCCTGTTCCCAGTGGGAGCTGCTCTGTCCTCCTTTCTGGTCCCAGTCCGTCCTTACTGGTCCCAGTCTGCATTCTCTGTGGTTACTGGTCTGCATGCCTTACTGGTGCCAGTTTATCCTCCTTACTGGTCCCAGTCCGTCCTTACCAGTCCCAGTCGCTGTTCCCTGTGGGATCTGCTCTGCACTGCTCACTGGTTCCAGTCTCCTTTCCTTAGTGGTCCCCGTCCCCATTCCCTGCCGGTGCCTCTCCCGGTTCCGGCTGGCTGCCGGCCCCGGTACGGGGGCATTAGTGGTCCCAGTCTGCTTTCCTTATTAGTTCCAGTCCCCATTCCCTGTGGGGCTTGCTCTGCCCTCTTTACTGGTCCCAGTCTGTGTTCCCGGTGGGATCTGCTCTGCTTTCCTTACTGGTCCCAGTCTCTGTTCCCTGCTGATTCCAGTACCTCTCCCTGACCGGTTCCAGTACATCGCCGGTCCCGGTGCGGGGGCGTTACTGGTGCCAGTCCGGGGCCGTTACTGGTCCCGGTCGCTGTTCCCAGAGGGATCTGCTCTGCTTTCCTTACTGGTCCCAGTTCCCGTTCCCTGCCGGTGCCGCTCCCGGCTCCAGTTCAGCGCCGGCCCCGCTGCGGGGCCGTTACTGGTGCCAGTGCGGGGCCGTTACTGGTGCCAGTCCCCACTGCCCGCTGGGAGCACTGACCTGCGGGGCGCCCCCGGCTCGGAGCGGGGGGAAGGAAGGACAAGAGGAGGAGGAGGAGCGCGGCCAAGGAGAGCGCGGCCGAGGCCAGGAACCGGGACAGTCCCGGCACCAGCACCGCCGCCATGGCCCGGGGACAGCGCCGGGACCGCTCCGGGACCGCTCCGGGACAGCGCCGGGACAGCGCCGGGACCGCTCCGGGACCGCTCCGGGACAGCGCCGGGACAGCGCCGGGACCGCTCCGGGACAGCGCCGGGACAGCGCCGGGACAGCGCCGGGACAGCACCGGGACAGCGCCGGGACCGCTCCGGGACCGCTCCGGGACCGCTCCGGGACCGCGCCGGGACAGCACCGGGACAGCGCCGGGACAGCGCCGGGACAGCGCCGGGACAGCACCGGGACAGCGCCGGGACCGCTCCGGGACAGCGCCGGGACAGCGCCGGGACCGCTCCGGGACCGCTCCGGGACAGCGCCGGGACCGCTCCGGGACCGCTCCGGGACCGCTCCGGGACCGCTCCGGGACACGGGCTGGAAGCCGGGATTGGCCGCGGGGAGCGGTGTAATGGGATCGGGGTAATGGGATCGGCGGCAGGGACCGGCTATTATGGGATCAGCTATTACGGGATCGGCTCTGATGGAATTGACTGTAATGGGATCGGGGTAATAGGATCGGCTGTAGGGTCCGGCTATTATGGGATCGACTGTAACGGGATCGGCTCTAATAGGATCAGGTATTATGGGATCGGCTGTAATGGGATTGGATGTAGGGACCAGCTATAACAGGACTGACTATAAGGAGAAACTGGAATGGGATCGACTGTAGGGATAAACCATGATGGGATAAACTGGAATGGGATCGGCTGTAGTGGGATCCGCTGTAATGGGATACACACACACAGAGTGACGCCCTACAGGATGACATCCTCACAGGGTGATGCCCTCTGGGGTGGCACCCTCCCAAAGGGTGACCCCACACACAGGGTGACCCCCTGTAGGGTCACACCCCCGTCCACGGTGACCCCTCCTCTCTGCGCGGCCACCATGGACCTCCTCCCCGCTAGGGGGCACTCTCTTCTCCCCGAAACGCTCTTCTTCCTCCCCTGGTCTCTGCTCCACTTCCGGCGGCGCCTCACCCCCGCCGCTCATTTCCGCTTCCGGCGTCTCTTTTTCGCTGCCGCCGCCGAGGCCGGGAAAACCGCGCGCGCTCGGGACGCTTCCGGTCCCACTTCCGCTTCCGGTGGGGCAGCCGGGGCCGGCTGAGGGGAGCGAAGCGGCGGCGGCGGCTCCGGGACCTGGACCGAGCCCGGGGCCGGCTGAGGGCAGCGGCGGCGGCTCCGGGGCCTGAACGGCTCCCGGACCCTGCTCCTCTCCCTCCCGTTGCCCTCCCGCCGGACCCCGCCGCCGCCGGGCCTTTCCCGGTGCCCATTGCCGCCGGTCGTGCCGGTGCCCGGAGGCGAAGCCCCCGATGAGGATGGAGGCCCGGGAGGCGGTGCGGGCCCGGCCCGGCCCGGCCTTCCCGAGCAAGGTGCGGAGCGGTTCTGGGGGCTCCGGGGGCTCCCTGCTCCCTTTTCCAGCGGGGCTGGAGCTGCCCCGGCTCCTTTCCTCACGGAATTGCAGAAGGAGTTTTTGGGCGAGAATATTTTCGGAGTGTCTGGGACGATTGCCCGCCCCAGGGTGCTCCTCGGACACTCGCAGCCGCGGTTTCTCTGGGAAAACTCAGCCTGAAGACCCCAAAAGTCAAATCCTAAACCCGTTTTTGAGCTTTCCCGGTTTCTGGCGTGGGAATTGCGCGTGGAATTTGCCGGGAATGGGGAGCCCAAGTGGGGGATCCAGCCCGGGCCCGGAGCTGCCGGCAGAGCTGGGAAATTCAGGATTTGCCCAACAGTTTTTGGGTTCTTCCTGCTCCATTAATTCGTTCCGTAAAATTTGGGAGTTGTGAGTTCTGGGAGTTGTGAACTTCAGGAATTGCGGATTTGGGAGTTATGAGTTTCAGGAATTGTGACCTTTGGGAGCTGTAAACTTTGGGAATCGTGAATTTTGGGAATTGTGAATTTTAGAAATGATGAACTTCGGGAACGGTGAGTTTTAGGGAGCTGGGAATTTGGGGAATTATTAATTTTAGGAATTGTGAATTTTGGGAAGTATGAACTTTAGGAATTGTGAATTCCTGCCACCATTCCCAACCCAACCCTGGGAGCACCCTCCCCTTTTCCCAGTAATTTTCCTGGATTCCTCCGTGACATTTTCCCACTTCCAACCAAAAAATGAGAATTTTTCCCATCTTTTTTCCCCAGTTTTTCCCCCCCAAACTCAGCAGCTTCTCCTGCCCAGCTGGGAACTCCTCCTGCTCTCTCAGCTACGCCCCAGGTGAGTTTTCCCTTTGGAATTTGGGATTTGGGGCTGTTTTCCCTAAAAACAACCCCTGGAGAGGGGAAATCTGGGGTTTTTTGGGAATTCCCGGTGGTTTTCCCCTCAGAAACTCCTGGTGAGAGATTCCCGGGAGCCAACGGGCAGTGGAGGAGCTCCAAGCCCCGGGGGAGCCGAGCCTCCTTCCTGGAAACCCGGAAAACTTCCAGGTGCGTGTGGCAGATCCCAAATTTCCATGTTTTGTTTTATATTTTGGGAGATTTGGGGGGGGGTATTTGGGATTTTGGGATTTTCTTTGGGATTTGGGGATTTTTGGGGGGTTTTACTTTGGGATTTTTTGGAGAGTTTGGTGGGTTTTTTGGGTTTTATTTGGGATTTTGGTTTCTTTGGGGAGGATTTTGGATATTTTTCGCGGGGGGGCTGGGATTCTTGGGGATTATTTTTCTTTTTGGGGGGATTTATTTGGGAGCTTTAGGGGGTTTTAGTTGGAATTTTGGGCATTTCATCTCTCCTTTTGAAGTTTTTTGTGATTTCATTTGGGATTTGAAGCCGATTTTCAAGATTTACAACAAATCTGAGGTGTTTCTCCCTCCTTTCAGCGGGAATTCCGGCACTTTTGTGGGAAAATCCGCCCTCCATGGAGCTTCTTTTCCCCTCAAGCCGGCCCCGAGCCCCTCCTGGAGCCGCCGCAGCCCCAAGAAGGCCCCGCGGCGCTTCCTGAGCGCAGCCGAGGAGGTGACAGGGCTGAGAATGGGGAGAATCCGGGAAAATCCGGGAAAATCCCAGGGATTTGTGGGATGGGGGCGGGGGGGAGGCGGAGCTGGGGGCGCTGCTGGGGTTAAACGGGAAATTCCTGGCGTTTTCCAGCCCTAAATCCCGATTTTCACCCTTAGATCCCAAATATTTGGGATCTTGGTGGGGTTAAACTGAAAATTCCTGGGTTTGTACAGGCCTAAATCCTAATTTTTTGGGAACAGGAGAGATTGAGGCGGCTCTGGGTGCTCGGGTGGGGTTAAACTCAGAATTCCGGGCCTTTCCCACCCCTAAATCCCGATTTTTTTGCGATTTTTCTCAGCGTTGCCTTTGTGGGGTCCCACCAGATCCCTGAATTTGGGGGAAATCCCTCGGGATCAGCAAATTCCAAGGTTTTGAGTGGAGTTTTTTCCGTGGTTTTTCCCCGCAGACGGTGCGGGAAGAGGAGCGGGAGATTTACCGGCAGCTGCTGCAGATGGTGACCGGCAAGAGATTCTCCAGCTCCAAACCCTCCCCCCTGCTCCCCTTCCACCTGTGAGTCCAGAACGTCCCAAAACAATCCCCAAGTCCCAAAGAATCCCCAAATCCCTGTACAAATCCCAAAATCCCTGCCCAAACCCCCAGAAACTCTCCAGAAGCTCTTCCCAAATCCCTGCAAACATCTCCCCAAATCCCCAAATCCCTGCCCAAACCCCAGAAAATCTCCAAAGACCTGCTCAAGTCTCAAAAACTGCCAGAACCCCGAAAAACCCTTCCCAAATCCTAAAAACTCCTAAAACCCCCTGCCCAAATCCCAAAAACTCCTCCCTAATCCCAAAAACCCTTCCCAGTCCCCCAAAACCTCTCCCCAAATCCCAAATCTCCCATTTTTTTCCTCAGGAATTTCCCTGACTGGGTTTTTGTTTTGCAGCTCCCGCTGTCCCCGTTCCGGCCCCTCCTTGCCCCAGGAGGCTCCCAGGGATGATCCCGAGGCGCTGGAAATTCCCAAAATTTCAGGTCCACTCCCACGTCCCCCAGAGCCACCCCGGAATTCCCAAAATCCCCCCCTGGGCCCCTCTCCAGGGTATCCCGGGGGGTTCCAGCCCCAAAATTCCACAGTCCAAGAGCAGCAGGAGGAGCAGGCGGCATCCAGTGCACACACTGAAGGTAAAAATTCCCACAGCACCAGAAAAATCCCAGAAAGTCCCCAAAAACCCCCAAAATCCCAAATAAAACCCCCCAAAGATCCCCCAAATCCCAAAGAGAAAAAAACCAAATCCCAAATAACCCAAACCTTTGGGAAAGGGATTTAAATTTCACAGCCAATCCAAGGTTTTTATTTGGGATCGGGCAGGATTTGGGGTGGGAATCGAGGGGAACAAAATTCCAGGAATTTTTCCCACTTTTAGGGTCGGATTCCGTCATTTTGCTCAAGGTCAAGGATTCCAGGACTCCAGCCCCGAGGTGAGGGGCAGGAAATGGGGGGATTTTGGTGGGAATTTGGGGATTTTGCAGATTTTTGGGGAGGTGACAATGGAGAGGGATGGGGTGAGAATTTGGGACATGAGGGAATTCTGGGGAAATTCCGGGATTTTTGGTCGCTTCCAACCCTCCTTTCTCCCCTTTTTCCAGCCTCCCCTTTTTCCAGGCTGAGCTATGGATCAAAGAGCTGTGAGTCAATATTCCCTGCTGCCTTTTCCTGGGAATTTTGGGGGTGGAAAAATGAAAATCTTTATTTTTTTTTAATCGATTTTTTCCCATAAAAATTCTGGCTTTTCCCAGGACCAGCGTCTACGATTCCCGAGCCAGGGAGAGGTGGAGGCAAATCGAGGAGCAGAAAGCTCTGGCCCTGCAGCTCCAGAGCCAGGTGAGAATTCCATGGAAATTTCTTGGGATAAGCAACCAGGAAAAGGAGGAAATGTTCCAGATTGGAAATGATGGAAAATCTTGGCACCGGGAGGGTGGTGAGGGCTTGGAAAAGGGCTCAGAATCCATGGAAATGGGGAAAAAAGGGGGATGTGGCCCTTGGGGACAGGGTCACGTGGCTCTGGAAGGATTAATTAGCTGATCCTGCAGATGGTGACCGGGAAGAGATTCTCCAGCTCCAAACCCTCCCCCCTGCTCCCCTTCCACCTGTGAGTCCAGAACGTCCCAAAACAATCCCCGAGTCTCAAAGAATCCCCAAATCCCTGTACAAATCCCAAACCCCCAGAAACTCTCCAGAAGCTCTTCCCAAATCCCTGCAAACATCTCCCCAAATCCCCAAATCCCTGCCCAAACCCCAGAAAATCCCCAAAGACCTGCTCAAGTCTCAAAACCTGCCAGAACCCCAAAACCCCGATTGCTCCTAAACGCTTCTTTTCCCCGATCCGAGATGAGCCTGTGAGGAGGATGGCTGGGCTCTGATCCCACATCCCCAATCCCAAATGTGCCGTCCCCCAGCGCCTCCAGGAGCGGCAGCGCTCGGGGCAGGAGCTGGTGGAGCTGCAGCTGCGGGTGCCCCTGGAGAAGGAGATCCCGGTGACGGCGGCGCCGCAGGGGCCCGAGCGCGGCCGGGAGCCCGAGGGCGACGAGGAATTCCCGGAGATCACCGAGGTGGGGCCAGGATCCTGAGAAACCGGAGCGTTCCGGGAATTCCTGGGATTGGGGCACGGGAGCAGGGCTGTGCTCCCCCTTCCCACTGGGTTCTTGTAGGGAATTCATGGCGCAAGAAGGGAATTTGGGGTTACATCCTTGGGGATTTGGGGTTACATCCTTGGGGATTTGGGGTTACATCCTGAGGAATTTGGGGTTACATCCTGAGGGATTTGGGGTTGCATCCTTGGGAATTTGGGGTTACATCCTTGGGGATTTGGGGTTACATCCTGAGGGATTTGGGGTTACATCCTTGGGGATTTGGGGTTACATCCTGAGGAATTTGGGGTTACATCCTGAGGGATTTGGGGTTACATCCTTGGGAATTTGGGGTTACATCCTTGGGGATTTGGGGTTACATCCTTGGGAATTTGGGGTTACATCCTGAGGGATTTGGGGTTACATCCTTGGGGATTTGGGGTTACATCCTTGGGAATTTGGGGTTACATCCTGAGGAATTTGGGGTTACATCCTTGGGGATTTGGGGTTACATCCTGAGGAATTTGGGGTTACATCCTTGGGGATTTGGGGTTACATCCTGAGGAATTTGGGGGTTACATCCTTGGGGATTTGGGGTTACATCCTTGGGGATTTGGGGTTACATCCTTGGGGATTTCGGGTTACATCCTTGGGGATTTGGGGTTACATCCTGAGGAATTTGGGGTTACATCCTTGGGGATTTGGGGTTACATCCTGAGGAATTTGGGGTTACATCCTGAGGAATTTGGGGTTACATCCTTGGGAATTTGGGGTTACATCCTGAGGAATTTGGGGTTACATCCTTGGGGATTTGGGGTTACATCCTGAGGAATTTGGGGTTACATCCTTGGGAATTTGGGGTTACATCCTTGGGGATTTGGGGTTGCATCCTGAGGGATTTGGGGTTGCATCCTTGGGGCTTTGGGGTTACATCCTGAGGAATTTGGGGTTACATCCTTGGGGATTTCGGGTTACATCCTTGGGGATTTGGGGGTTACATCCTGAGGAATTTGGGGTTACATCCTGAGGGATTTGGGGTTACATCCTTGGGGATTTGGGGTTACATCCTGAGGGATTTGGGGTTACATCCTTGGGGATTTGGGGTTACATCCTGAGGAATTTGGGGTTACATCCTGAGGAATTTGGGGTTACATCCTTGGGGATTTCGGGTTACATCCTTGGGGATTTGGGGGTTACATCCTGAGGAATTTGGGGTTACATCCTTGGGGATTTGGGGTTACATCCTGAGGAATTTGGGGTTGCATCCTTGGGGATTTGGGGTTACATCCTTGGGGATTTGGGGATGAGGAAGAGCAGGAATTTTCTTTGCCCTTCCTGCAGGAAGCGGAGAAGGAAATCGAGCCCTGCTCCCTCTTCCCATTCAATTTTTGTCGGGAATTTTTCCTTCAAGGGGCAAAGGATCAACCTGTCCTATCCTTTTGTAGGGAGTTGATTTTCAAGGAGGAAAGGATGAATTTGGGGGTTAAACCCTTGGGGATTTGGGGTCAGGAAAAGCAGGAATTTTCCTTCCCCTTCGGGCAGGAAATGGAGAAGGAAATCAAGAGCCTTTTCCGAGGAGGGAACCAGGACGAGGTGCTGAGCGAGGCTTTCCGGCTCACCATCACCAGGAAGGACATCCAGACCCTCAACAACCTCAACTGGCTCAACGATGAGGTAAAAACCCCCAAAATTCCCATTTGCCACCCATTTCCGGCAGCTTGGAGCAGGAAAATGGATGGGTTTGGTGCTGGGAGTGGATTTGTGGGTTGGGATTCCCACCCCGGAGCAAAAACTCCATTTCAGAGGGGAAAGTTCTGAAAAATGAAAAGAATTGATATTTCTGTGGGGAATGAATGCTGGTGGGAGGATGGGATTGACGTGAGCAGGGAAAACAGCAAGTGACTCTTAAATGCAGACTTAAACAAAGGCAGATTCCTAAAAATCCTTGGATTTTTGGAAGGTTTTAATGCCTTAGAGCTGGAATTTTTGAAGGTTTTACTGCAAATCCCCCTTTTTTGGGGGATTTATTCCCTAATTTTACACAGGGCCACAAATCCCAACTTCCCATAAAAAAAATTCAAAAATATCTAGAAAAAATTTAAAATCCTGGCTGTTTTTCCCTTTTTTTGTCCCAGATCATCAATTTCTACATGAATTTGCTGATGGAGAGGAGCAAGGAGAAGGATTTGCCTGCAGTCCACGCCTTCAACACCTTTTTCTTCACCAAATTAAAGACTGCAGGGTACCAGGCTGTGAAAAGATGGACAAAAAAAGTGGATATCTTCTCCGTGGATCTTCTCCTGGTGCCCATCCACCTGGGAGTGCACTGGTGCCTGGCCGTGAGTGCTTGGATTATCCCTGAAAATCCTCGCTTCGGGATTTGAGGCCCAAAATTTCTTGGTTTTGAGGGATGCTGAGGGGAAAAATTTGAACTTGTGGTTCAGATGAAAGCCCTAAAGTGAAATACAAAGGTGGGAGTAGTTTTGTGTGGGGCTTTTAGACCTTAAATTCAGCTTGAAGGTCATTTTAGGGAATTGATTCCCTTGGGAAGATCTGATTTCCCCGTTCCCACCAACTCCTGCTGCCACAGGATCTTTTTAAAAAGAGATTTAGGCCACAGATATTTCACTTTTCCCCCCTCCTTTGTCCCCTCCCCTCCCCCTGGCTCCTGGGATCCTGCAGGGATTTTCAGCTCCTTTAGCAAAAACCTCCTCGCTTTATGAATTGCTGCTGAAATTATTAGTGAGTTCCATGGAAAAGAGTTAATTCCCACCAGAAATGGGGTGGGAATGGGGAAGGAAAACACCAAAAACCATCCAGGTTTGGGGCCTTCAGAGGTGGGCAAAGCTTTGTAAAAAAAATAGTACTTAATGAATAATAATAACTATAAATAACAGAAAAAAAATATTGGAGGCTGATTGAGACATTCAGGGGGTAAAAAACACAGCAGGAAACGGGGATTTTTGGGGGGAAATCCTCTGGTGGGAAAGAATCTGAATTTTTTTTTGCTGGCAGGGAGAATTCTGGAAATTTTTTTGCCCTTTTTCAGGAGTTTTTCTCTGTGCAGGTGGTGGACTTCAGGAAAAAAACCATCACCTACTACGATTCCATGGGGGGGATCAACAGCGAGGCCTGCAGGATCCTGCTGTGAGTGGAATCCTCCCCTCGGGGCTGTTCCCGGAGAGAATCCCAGTCCTGCTTCCCTGGCCTTGGAAGGAACCACTGGGCCCATCTTCGGCTCCCGTTGGGGTCATTTTTGGCCCCTTTTAGGGCCATTTTTGCTCCGTTTTTCAGACTCATTCTCCCCTTCCAGGACCTGGAAAATTCCTGCTCTTCCCTGGAATTCTGGCCCACAAATCCCAGGAATTCTCTCCCTTTTTTTTTTTTTCCATGAGATTTGGCCTCTCCTGATACAATTTTAGATTCTTTGGGGATTCATCTGTAAATCCCAACCCGGAATCTTTGGGAATGGGCCAGACAGAGAAAAAAACCTCAGAATTCCTGGTTTTCCATGAATTCCAGCTTTTCCTGCTCCCTTTCCCGCAGGCAGTACCTGAAACAGGAAAGTTTGGATAAGAAAAGGAAGGAATTCGACACCAATGGATGGGCCCTGCTAAGCAAGAAGAGCCAGGTTTGGACACCCCAAAATTCCCAAAAAAACATGGGATTTCCTTGGATTCCCCACCCTTTCCGGGCCCTTTTTTCTTCAGGGATTCCTGGGGAGAAAAGGAGGCAGCAAATCCCAAATCTTGGGAGAGGGTGTTTTCCACAGGGATGGGATCAAGGGGAAGGAAGGGTTTAGGTGGGATTTGGGGAAGGTTGGAACACAAAAAATCCTGGAATTCTGGGACCTTTCCAGTTTTTCCAGCAGGAGATTCCACCGGAATTTCCCTCAGATTTCACTGGAATTTCAGGGATTTTTGGGATTGCCCTGGCCCTGGGGGTTTGGGAGCTGCGAGAACTTGGGAATGTTGGGAATTTGGGAATGCTGTCCCATAATCGAGGTTATTCCTGGAGGCTGGGAATCCGAAAAAAAGCGGGAATTCCTTGGGGGGGGGGCGGGGGGGGGGAGAGAAATGGGATAAATTTGGCTGAGGTTTCCCCAGATTCCGCTGGAATTTCGGGGATTATGGGGATTCTCCCAGCCCTGGGGGCCTGGCAGTTGGGGCGCTGTGGGAATTTGGGAATGCTGAGTCCCGTTTCCCGCAGGAGATCCCGCAGCAGATGAACGGCAGCGACTGCGGGATGTTCGCCTGCCGCTACGCCGAGTGCATCTCCAAGGACAAACCCATCAACTTCACCCAGGTACCGCCCATTCCCAACCGCTGCCCGACTCCCAGGGGCTGCCCCTTCCCACAGCCCCGTTCCCGCGGCTCCCAGGCGCCCCCAGCGCCAGGAAAAATCCCCCGAACCCCTGGAATTCCAGCAAGATTTTGGGGAAATCCGAAATTTCGCCCCCAGTTCCTGTGGTCTTTCCCCCGGGAAGATCCCAAATGGCTCCTGATTGTGGGACAGCATTCCCAGATCCCAACATTCCCAAATTCCCTCCACTCCCACCCCCCAGGGCCAGGAAAACCCCAAAATCCCAGCAAAATCTGGGATACATTCCACCATGTTTTGCCTGAATCCCAAGAAATTCCCACTTTTTCCCCCACTCTCACAACCCCAAAGCCCCAAATTTCCCCCATTTTCCCCAGTTTTCCATGGAAAAAGAGCAGGAATCTGTCCCTAGCTGAGCGAACCCTGACTGAAATTCCCATTTTTCCTCCCCAAATTCCCGAAGCAACACATGCCCTACTTCCGGAAGAGGATGGCCTGGGAAATCCTGCACAGGAAGCTCCTCTGATGCTGGAAAAATCCTGAAATTCCACGGATTTGGATCAGAAAAATCCCGGGATTCTCCTCGGGACGCAGCCAAGGAACTCCGGGTCCTGCTCTTCCCAAAAAAACCCCCTGGGTTTGGGGGGAATAGAAAAGTTTGGAAGCACAGTTGGGATTTTTTGGAGGTTTTTTCCCTCTTTTTTGCGATTCCAGGATGGATTTTCCCACCTTTCTGGCTGCTGGGATGGGGGAGATTTGGGAATTTTGGGCTTTTTGGAGCTAGATTTTTGGGAAAAGGGAGGCGCTTCCGTGGATTTGGGTTGGGAAAATCCGGATTTGGGAAAAGCGAGGGAAGGCTTTGGTTCTGAAGGGAACTTCTGGAAATCATTCCCATTTTTTTCCACCTCATTCCCAAAGTTTGGGGATTTTATCCATGGGAAAACCTGGATTGGGAACCCTGGGAATAAGTCCTGCTTAAATCCCATTTTTTCCCAATTTTTCTTCCCAAATTCCCTCTTTTCAGCACAGTTTTTTTCTGGGATGAAGCTCCGGAATGCTGGAATTCCTCCGGATTTATTCCCAAATTTCGCATTTCCGAGGGATAAACCCCAAAACCTGAGCAAAATCCTGGATTTTTGGGGAATTTTTGAGAATTTTCGCCTCCCTTTGGAGCTGCTTCATGCCCGCAGCTCCCGTTGCTTTTTCCAGCTGCTTTTCCCACTTTTTCCTGGAAAAAAACCTTCCCAAATCCCAGGAACTGCAGCAACGACAGGAAAAGCTCCAAAATCCTGGGAATTCCTTCAATTTTTCCCCAAAAAACCAGGATTTATCTGGGGAGCTTTTCCAAAAAAAAAAAAAAGGGATTTTGAGGCCTTTCCCTGGATTAATTTATTCCTGATTTTTTTTTTGGAGCTTCCCAAGCCTCTGGATCTGCTGTTCCTGGTGGAAAAGAAGATTTTTAAGAAGAAAAGTGGGAAAAAATCCCAAATTTTTGTATTTTCCCTCTCCCATGGGAGCAGGGAATTTTTTCTATTTTTCCCAAGCTGGGAGCCGAAGTTTTGTACTGAATTCCCAAATTTTTGGAGCCCTTTTTCCTGGTTTTTCCTGGCCCTTTGTGTCCCTTTGTCTCAAACCAGGACAGATCCTAAATTCCCGCCCGTTTTATACCGGATTCGTTTCCTACTTTTTTTATCTTTTATTGGAATTAAAGCTCTGGGAAAAAAACCTAGAATTGTGGAATTTTCCTGCTTTTTGTTCTCCTTGGGTGGGAATCCCGGGAAAAGGGGTTGGGGTCGTTCATCCTCAGCCAGAGAAATCAGGGAAAGTGCCCCGACATTTCGGAAGAATGCTCCAAAATCCAGAAAAAATGATTCAAAATTCAGGAAAAATGCCCCAAAATCCTGGCAAGTGGCTCCGTGGCCACCAGAAAATTCCAGGGATCATTTATTGCCACCCAATTTTTGGGATCAATCGCCCTATTCCAGGGATTTTCAGGTCACCTTGGCTTTTCTTCCTCTTTTCCGGATCCTCATTCCTGGATTTTGGCCCGGTTTGTCCCAAAAAAAGTCTCTGGAACTCCTTAAAAACCTCCTGGCTCTCAGTGCCCCCCTTCAGCCGCTCCTGGGCATTTTTGGGAAGGCAGGAATCACCCGGGATGGGGGGAACTTAGGAAAAATGCCCCAAAACCTGGGAATGATGCCCAAAATCTGGGAAAAACGCCCCAAAATCCAGGCAAGATGTCCCGAAACCCGGGAAAAATGCCCCAAAACCCAAGAGGATGCCCCAAATTCCATCAGAAAATGAGCCCAAATTCCACAGGAATCCCCCAAATCCTGGCAGGAATTCCCCCCCCCAGGTGACAAAAGTCCCTTCTTGTCCTCTCCCCCCCTCTGGATCCGTTGCTATTTTTACAAAAATTCCCAGAAAAAGCCAGGATTTGGGATGAAGGAGCCCTTTGTGGGGCTGCAGCTGGGCTTGGCAGCGGCCACGTCAGGTAAACTCCAGCTCTCCTGGGAATCCCCGAGATCCCAAAAAATCCGGGCCACGGAGCCCCTTGTGCTGCCTGGAAAGCAGGAAAGTGCCCCAGAAGACAAAAAGATGCCCCAAACCCAGGGATACCTTCCCCAAAATCAGACAAAGATGCCTCAAATCCAGGAAAGATGCCCCAAAATCTGCGATAGATGCATCAAAACCTGGAAAGATGCCCCCAAAAAATCAGATTCCCCGAAATTCAGGGTTGGGAGCCCAAATTCTGAGCTGGGAGACCCCAAAATTCAGAGCTGCCCCTTCAAACCCCCAGTTTGGGGTAATTTTTGGCATAGTTTTGGGTAATTCTGGGTCAATTTTAACCCCAAACCAGGCTTGGGGCAGAGCTACCCCTGCAAACCCCAATTTGGGTCATTTTGGGGTCATTTTTAACCATCCAAACCCCAATTTTGGGGTAATTTTGGGTCATTTTTAACTCGTTGGAGTAACTTTGCGGTCATTTTGGGGGAACTTTCAGGTAATTTTGGGTCATTTTTGACCCCAAACCCTCCAGGTCGGGGCTGCTCCTCAAAACCCCTATTTTGGGGTCATTTGGGGTCATTTTTAACCCCAAGCAGGGGCAGGGTCCTCACACTCCAGGAGCCTCCTGATCCTAATTGCTCCTAATGACTCCTCCTGACCCCATTAATCCCCTGCAGGCCTGAGCCTTCATTAATTAATTAATTAACCTGCAGCCCCGCTGGGCTTTTTTCTGCTTTTTCCCAAAAAAAAAGCCCAAAAAACCCCAAAAATAATAATAAAAAAAATCCCTGAACCCAATCTCCCTTCAAACCTTGGGACCCTCAGCCCAGCCCCCATCAAAAAATCCCTTCTAGGGTCAAGGGTTTTTTGGGATTTTTGGTGGTTTTGATGTTTTTTTTAATTTTTCTCCCCTGGATTTATTTATTTTTGGGGATTTTTCCGGTTCTGGGACACAGGGGTGGCTTTGTCCCCGTGGCTTTTGGGGCCCTGGCTCAGTGCCACCCCAAATAGGTTTTTTTTGGGATGGGGGGATGGGAGAATTCGCCATCAAAGGCTCCTAAATCCCTTTTTTTTTCACCTCTTCCTCACTCCAGCCGGGAAAAAAAATAAAGGAACTTTTAAGGTTTGGAGCTGGATGAAAATCCTGAATTTCAGGCATTTAGGGGGCAAAAAATCCCAAATTTTGGGGAAGGATCCTAAAAAATTAAAGGGTGAAGCAACTCCGCCCTGCTCAGAGCGACCCTGGGGGAAAAAATTCGGGAAGTCCAGGGGAAAAATCCCTAAAAAGACCCAAAAAAACCCCAAAGAATGCCCCAAACCCATTCACTGAATTCCCAACATTTCACCCCAAAATCCCAGAATTTCTCCCCAAATTCCTGGGGTTTCACCTCAAATTCCCATGGTCTTGCCCCAAAAAAAATATTAAATTTTTTTTTAAATTAAAAGATACACAAAAATATAAAAGAATACACGAAAAATATATTAAAAATACCCCAAAAAAATTTTAAAAAGACAAAAAAGTTACCCCCAAAACATTAAAAAAATACAACCCCCCCCCAAAAATTAAAATCATGCAAAAAAATACCCCAAAAATAGAGAGAAAACAACAAAAAATATCTAAAAAATACCAAAAAACTAAAAAAAAATAAAAATAAACCATAAACAATTTAAAAAGAAATCAAAATAAATCAAAATAAAAGCCCCAAAAAATTCGCCGGCAGGGCCCTGAGCTCCCCCCCTGCTGCCTGAAAGGATCCCTTTGTACCTTTCCCTAAAAATCGCCTTTTCATCCCAAAAAAGGGGGAGGAGGGTAAGGAGGAGGAGGAGGAAGAGGCCGCGCTCGGGGAGGGGAAGGGTTTGACCTCATCCCACAAAAATTCCCGGTTTTTTTCCCCATTTCGGGCCCCTTCCCACCTTTCCAGGGGGAAAAAAGGGACAAAGGGGCTCTGTGCCACCAAACCCCCCGAAAATGGGGAAAAAACGGGAATTTGGGGGATTTTCCCCACCAGGAAAAGGAGGAGAAGGAAGAATCCTAAATGGAAAAATGGGATTTAGGTCCGGGATTTGGGAGTTTGGGATTTTTATAGGGATTAGAAGCAGATTTTACGTCCCTAAAATTTTTAGGGGGTAAATTCGCCTCAAAATTGGGATTTCTGTGGGGTTTGGGGCCTTCAAATTCGCTTTTTTCACATGAATTCGCCCCAAAATTGGGGATTACTGGAGTTTTTCGTCCCCTAAAATAATCAGTTTGGGGCTCAAAAAATCATTTCATTTTTATATTATTAAATATTAATTTTTAGTAGGAAATTTTATGGGATAATTAAAAATATGGAGCGAAGCGGCTGCAAAATGCGGAGGAAAAAGTAAAAATTGAAAATTGGGGGGGGGGGGGGAGCAAAGATCTTTTTTCTGCTCCACAATCCCAAAAGGATCCCGGGAAATATTTGGGGCCAGATCTGAGGTTATTGAGAGGTGCCAGAGGGAAAAAACGATATTTGGGGAGTGTTTGGGTGGAAAAAAAGCCCTTTTTGAAGGGAAAACCAAATTCCTGGCTCCCCCCCCAGTGAGGAATTCCCTCTCTGGGTTTGGGAGTTTTATGGGATTCGGGATTTTTGTGGGATTGGGGGGTTTGGGAGAGTGGGAAAAATTGGGAGGGAAGGGGGAAAATGGGGAAAAAAAATGGGGGAAAATGTGGGGAAATGGGAAAAAAGGGGGGGGAAATCGAGGGAAATTGGGGGAAAATGAGGAAAAAATTGGGTAAAAATGGGGCAGAAGTGGAGGAATAATGGGGCTGAAATGGGGGGAAAATTGGGGTAAAAATGGGGAGGGAAGGGGGGTTAAAATGGGGCAAAATTTGGGTAAAAATGGGGGGAATGGGGCAGAGATGGAGCAGAAATGGGGGAAAAATGGGATTTAAATGGGGCAAATTGGGTTAAAAATGGGGAACAAATGAGGCTTAAATTGGGTGAAAACGGGGGCAAAATTTGAGCAGAAACGGAGGAAAAAATGGAGCAAAAATGGGACAAAAATCGGGCGAAATTGGAGTAAAAATGGGGCAAAAATGGGATAAAAATGAGGAAAAACTGGGGACAATGGGATAAAAATAGGACAAAAATGGGGGGGAGAATGGGGAAAAAATGGGGGAAATGGGAAAAACTGAATTCCCTCTCTGCTTTCAGAGCAGTTTTGAGCCTAAATTGGGAGATTTGGGGTGGGAAAATTTGGTGCCGAAGCCGCGGGGCCGGGACAGCCGAGCTGCGGCGGGGACCGCGGGGGGCTCGTCCCACCCCGGGGACGGTTCGGCCCCAAACCACGCCCCTCCCCCACCCCGGCGTCCCCTCGCTGCCCCCGTCCCAGCTCGGGATGGAGCCGGCGGCCCCTTTTGGGATGATTTCACCCCAAACTGGGTTTGGTCAATCCCAACCTCCCGGCCGTGCCACCCCCTCCCTGTCCCCTCCTGTCCCCTCCTGTCCCTCCTGTCCCCTCCCTGTCCCCTCCTGTCCCTCCCTGTCCCTCCCTGTCCCCTCCTGTCCCCTCCTGTCCCTCCCTGTCCCTCCCTGTCCCCTCCTGTCCCCTCCTGTCCCCTCCTGTCCCTCCCTGTCCCTCCCTGTCCCCTCCTGTCCCTCCCTGTCCCTCCTGTCGCTCCCTGTCCCTCCTGTCCCTCCTGTCCCTCCCTGTCCCTCCTGTCCCTCCTGTCCCCTCCCGTCCCCTCCTGTCCCTCCCTGTCCCCTCCTGTCCCTCCTGTCCCCTCCTGTCCCCTCCTGTCCCTCCCTGTCCCCTCCTGTCCCCTCCTGTCCCTCCTGTCCCCTCCTGTCCCTCCTGTCCCCTCCTGTCGCTCCCTGTCCCTCCTGTCCCCTCCTGTCCCTCCCTGTCCCTCCTGTCCCCTCCTGTCCCTCCCTGTCCCCTCCTGTCCCTCCTGTCCCCTCCTGTCCCTCCCTGTCCCCTCCTGTCCCTCCTGTCCCCTCCTGTCCCTCCTGTCCCTCCCTGTCCCTCCCTGTCCCTCCTGTCCCTCCCTGTCCCCTCCTGAACCCCTCCTGTCCCTCCCTGTCCCTCCTGTCCCTCCCTGTCCCTCCCTGTCCCCCTCCCTGTCCCCTCCTGTCCCTCCTGTCCCCTCCTGTCCCTCCCTGTCCCCTCCTGTCCCCTCCTGTCCCTCCCTGTCCCCTCCTGTCCCTCCTGTCCCCTCCCTGTCCCCTCCTGTCCCTCCTGTCCCCTCCTGGCCCTCCCTGTCCCTGCTGTCCCTCCCTGTCCCTCCCTGTCCCTCCCTGTCCCTCCTGTCCCCTCCTGTCCCCTCCTGTCCCTCCTGTCCCTCCTGTCCCTCCCTGTCCCTCCCTGTCCCCTCCTGTCCCCTCCTGTCCCTCCTGTCCCTCCCTGTCCCTCCTGTCGCTCCTGTCCCTCCCTGTCCCTCCCTGTCCCTCCCTGTCCCCTCCTGTCCCCTCCTGTCCCTCCTGTCCCTCCCTGTCCCTCCTGTCGCTCCTGTCCCTCCCTGTCCCTCCCTGTCCCCTCCTGTCCCCTCCTGTCCCTCCTGTCCCTCCCTGTCCCTCCTGTCCCCTCCTGTCCCCTCCTGTCCCTCCCTGTCCCCTCCTGTCCCCTCCTGTCCCCTCCTGTCCCTCCTGTCCCTCCTGTCCCTCCCTGTCCCTCCCTGTCCCCTCCTGTCCCCTCCTGTCCCTCCTGTCCCCTCCTGTCCCTCCTGTCCCTCCCTGTCCCTCCTGTCCCTCCCTGTCCCTCCCTGTCCCTCCCTGTCCCTCCTGTCGCTCCCTGTCCCTCCTGTCCCTCCTGTCCCTCCTGTCCCTCCCTGTCCCTCCCTGTCCCCTCCTGTCCCCTCCTGTCCCCTCCCTGTCCCTCCCTGTCCCCTCCTGTCCCCGGGCTCTGTAGAGGCCATCAGGGACCGGGGCCAAGGGACAGAACCGGGGGGGCCCGGCCTAAACTCTGTCATCGCCACTGGCACCGGTGCCGCCAGTATCTGCCATCACTGGCACCAGTGGCACCAGTGGCACCAGTGGCACCAGTATCTGCCATCACTGGCACCAGTGTCACCAGTATCTGCCATCACTGGCACCAGTGGCACCAGTGGCACCAGTGGCACCAGTATCTGCCATCACTGGCACCAGTGACACCAGTGTCACCAGTATCTGTCATCACTGGCACCAGTGGCACCAGTGCCACCAGTGGCACCAGTATCTGTCATCACTGGCACCAGTGGCACCAGTGGCACCAGTGGCATCAGTATCTGCCATCACTGCCACCAGTGGCACCAGTATCTGTCATCACTGGCACCAGTGGCACCAGTGGCACCAGTGTCTGTCATCACTGGCACCAGTGCCACCAGTGCCACCAGTGTCACCAGTATCTGTCATCACTGGCACCAGTGGCACCAGTGGCACCAGTGGCATCAGTATCTGCCATCACTGCCACCAGTGGCACCAGTATCTGTCATCACTGGCACCAGTGGCACCAGTGGCATCAGTATCTGCCATCACTGCCACCAGTGCCACCAGTGCCACCAGTATCTGTCCTCACTGGCACCAGTGGCACCAGTGGCACCAGTGCCACCTGCCTGTCTGCGCTCCGCGGAGAACGGGGAGCGATGTCCCCACCCCGTGGCCGGGCTGTCCCCACCCGCTGTCCCCTCCAGCTCTCGGTTGTCCCCACCTTGGCTTTGAGGGAGTTTTTGAGGGGAATTGAGGGGCTTTGCTGGGGATTTGGGGTGAATTTGAGAGGAGTTTTTGGGGGGATTTGTGGAGGATTTGAGGGGGATTTGAGCAGTCCCCGTCCCGGCTCTGTCACCCCGGGGACAGCGGCGGAGCCCCCCAAAAACTGGGGAAGGGTCGGGCAGCGCCTGCTTGGCCGTTTGATTTATTCCCAAATTTTCTGTTCCATCGGAAAGCGGCAGCCGGAGCCAAGGCCTGGCCCCGATCCCGGCTAGATCCGGCCACGCCGAGCGCTCTTCCACCTGCTGGGGGTGGGAACCCCGAAATCCCCCAAATCACGCTCAAATCACCCCCAAGACCTCCCCCAAACCCCTCAAAATCCCCCCAAAAAATCCCCCCAAATCGCCTCCAAAATGCCCCCAAAAACTTCCTCAAATCATCCTTAAATCCCCCCAAATTCCCCTCAAAACCCCCTAAATCCCCCAAAAACTCACCCAGATCCCTCCCAAAAAAAAGCCATCAAATCCCCCCAAACCCCCTTAAATCCCCCTTCAAATCCCCCGCAAAATTCCCTCGAATCCTCCCCAAAACCCCTCCAAACTCCCACAAATTCGGGAGAGTTTTGAGGGGCATTTGGGGGAATTTGGGGGGCGGGAGGGTTGGGGAGGGGGCGGTCCCGGGCCCCGATCCAGGCAGGGCAATTTGGGGAGGGGACTGCGCTGGGTTTGGGGTCGGGGGGGATGCTCCCCGTGTCCCCCGCCCTGATCCCACAATTCCTGCCGGGAATTCCGCCGGGAATGGGGACAACGAAAGGGGGAGGGGTCGGGCTGGGCCCCAGGGGGGCCCCAGAGGGGGGCGGGGATTTGGGGACAGCACGGGGGGGGAGCAGGGGGGAGGACAGAGTGACCCCCGGGATGGATTTGGGCGGGGGGGGTGTCTCATCCCGGGGATATCCCAGTTTTTCCAGGACGCCCCAGCATGGATTTGGGGCGTCTCACACCGCGGGGGGAGGGGAGGGGGGGTGTCGGGGGTATTCCGATGTTCCCAGGAGCCGGGGTGGGGATGGGGATGGTGATGGGGATGGGGATGGGATGGGATGGGATGGGATGGGGTGGGAATGGGAATGGGAATGGGAATGGGAATGGGAATGGGAATGGGAATGGGGCAGGATGGGGTAAAAATGGAGTAGGATGGGTGGGATGGGGTAAAAATGGGCTGGGATGGGGTGGGATGTGGTGGAGAATGGGGTGGGCTAGAATGGGCTGGGCTGCGCCGCCTCACCCCTCGCATCCCCCAAACCCTGCATCCCCCCAAACCCTGCACCCCCCCAAACCCTGCACCCCCCCAAACCCTGCATCCCCCCAAACCCTGCATCCCCCCAAACCCTGCATCCCCCAAACCCTGCATCCCCCCCTCCGCTGCGGGGCCGTACCGGGGGTGTCCCCGCGGGGGCCCGGCCCGGTCCCTCCGCCCGCGCTGGCCCCGGTGGCGGCCGGGCGGGGGGGTCCGGAGTGGACGGGGGAGGGCTCGGGGCCACCGGGGGAGGGTCCGGAGGGGCCGAGGGAGGGTCCGGGGGGCCCGGGGGAGGGCTCGGGGGGCTCGCGGGGAGGGCCGTCCCGGCTCGGGTTACAGCGCCCGGGGGGCGGCGGGGCCGGGACTTAAACGGGGCCGCGGGGCCGAGCGGGCACTGCCGGCCCCGGGCGCGGATCGGGCGCAGCCGCCTCGCCATGCCCGGACACCGCCCGGCCCCAGGCGGCCGCCGCTCCGAGCCCGTCGCCACCGGCCGGGTCCCCGCAGCCACCGGGGCCGCCCCCCGGCCGCCCCTCCTGCTCCTCCTCCTCCTCTGCCTCGCCGCCGCCGCCGCCGCGCAGGACCGGGACCTCCGTGAGTGGCCGGGGATGGGGACAGGGAGGGGACGGAGCGGGGACAGAAAGGGGGGAGCAGGGGAAAGTTTTGGGGCAGCGCCGGGGGGGGCGAGGGGGACACGTTGAGGGAAAGCTGGAGGAGGGGAGAGGGGGACAGCGCGGGGACACCGGGGAACAATGGGGACAGAGGGGACAGGGAGCGGAAAGGGGACGGGGGACAGCGGGGGACACCATGGGGACATCGTGGGACAGCGTAGGACGGTGTGGGATGGACGGGGAGAGTTTCAGAGTGGCAGGGGAGGACAGCTCGGAGCGTGGGGACACCAGGGGACAGCGGGAGGAGAGTGGGGGACACTGTGGGGACATCGGGGAAAGTGCCAGGGGAATGTGGGCGCAGGGGGGGCAGTGGGGGACAGGGAGGGACACGGGGGGACAGCACGAGGAGAGTTGGGGACAACGGGGGACAATGGGAAATGAAGTGGAACAGGGAGGGACAGCCTGGGGGACAGTGGGAGGACAAGGTGGGGCAGGGAGGGACAGCCAGAGTGGGACACTGGAGGATGGCACAAGGCAGGTGAGGACACCGTGGGAACGCTGGGGGACAGTCTGGGATCCAGGTGTGTGGCGTGGATGGAGTTTAGGGACGGTGGGGAGGGACAGGGACAGCCTGGGATGGCCGGGGGGGCACAGGTGGGACATGAGGACAGCAGGTGACAGTGAGGGGACAGAGGGACAGCCAGGGGTGTAGGAGATGAGCTGGGGCAGGGGGATTGGCAGAGACAGTGGGGGACAGGCTGGGGGCATGGGGGACTCCCTGGGATAGTGGGGGGACAGCCTGGGGACAGCAGGGTCTGGTTGGGGTCACAGGGTCCGGCTGGGACAGGGGGTGCACTGAGGGCCAGCCCTAGGCTATGTCCTGGGGACATCCCATGGGACACTGAGGTACAACCTGGGGTCCCAGGGGACACCTGGGGACCCTGGGGCACCTCCGGGGACACTGGGACACATCCCAGGGACCCTGAGGGGCACTCCGGGGACCCTTTGGATACCCGGGGACACCTGGGGGACATTCCACAGACCCTGGGGACACCTGGGGACCCCGGTGTGCAGCCTGGGAACACCAAGGCACCTCCTGGCGACCCCCCAGGAGTACCCGGGTACCTCTGGGCCACCTGTGAGTTCAGCCTGGGGACATCAACCCCCCTTGTCCCCGAACCTGTGGGGACACCGGTGCCACGGCCCGTGTGCCACCAGAGCCGCGGGGACCTCGGGGACATCCGGGGGGACCCGGGGAAGGGGCGGGGGGGTGGGCGCTGCTCGAGGCTGCGTCCCCTTCGCTGCTTCGGGGCCTCCTCGGGGGCTCAGAGCGGGGCTGGCACTGCCACCACCCCCCTGCCGGCTGTCCCCGCGCTGTCCCCGCAGCCGAGGCTGGCAGCTGCCTGCAGGACGGGGCTGGCAGTGCCACCACCTCCCTCCTGGCTGTCCCCGCGCTGTCCCCGCGCTGTCCCCGCGCTGTCCCACTCACCGGGGCTTGGGGCCCCATTGGTGTCCCCTTCCTCCTGCTCCCCGTGCTCAGGCAGGGCAGGCACTGCCGCCACCCCCCTCCTGGCTGTCCCCGCGCTGTCCCCGCGCTGTCCCCGCGCTGTCCCCGCAGCCGAGGCTGGCAGCTGCCCGCAGAACGGGGCTGGCAGTGCCACCCCCCTTACCCCGCGCTGTCCCCGCGCTGTCCCCGCGCTGTCCCCGCAGCCGAGGCTGGCAGCTGCCTGCAGGACGGGCACCGCTACAGCGACAAGGACGTGTGGAAGCCGGAGCCGTGCCGGATCTGCGTGTGCGACACGGGGACAGTTCTGTGCGACGAAATCACCTGCGAGGAGCTGCGGGACTGCCCCAGCCCCGAGATCCCCTTCGGAGAGTGCTGCCCCATTTGCCCCAGCGAGCAGCCCAGCGGTTGTAATTTATTTATTCCCCCTAATTAGTTAATTAATAAATAAATTACGCGGCCATGGATGGTGGCATCCATGCGGCAACACAGGGAAAAGGCAACTTCACCCAAAACAACTGGGGGAAAATCGTCCCCAGGGGAAAAAAAATCAGTTTTTACCCCCTGGAGATGGTGGGGTTGAAAATTTGGAGGTTTTGAGGTTTTTTAGATAGAAAAAAAATGGGGGGAAATCGGCCCCGGGGGCAGCCCGGTAGTTCTAATTTATTTATTTCCCCTTAATTCCTTAATTAATTACCTAGACATGGATGGCAGCATCCATGCGGCAACACGTGGAAAAGGAAACTTCACCCCCAAAAAAACTGAAAAAATCGGCCCCCGGGGAAAAAATCATTGAGGTTTTTAGCCCTGGTTGAGAATATGGAGGGTTTGGGGATTTTAGACAGAAAAAAATGGAGGAGAGGCAGGAGGGGATTTACACCCCCGGCAAAGGGGTTTGGTGGAAATCCCCTGAAATTGTGGGATTTCACCCCAGAATGAAGGAAAACCCCTACCCCACTTCCTCCAAAACCCCGAAAGTTGCCTTTTTTTAACCCTTCCCTGCCCCAGCCAGGGGGGGATTAAAGGGTTGAGCGTCCCCCAAAAGCCTCCAAACCACCCCAAAAAAGCCCCCTCGCTGCTGGCCCCGCTTTGGGGGAGCCCCCAGTGCCCCCCCAGTTTGGCCCCACAGCCCCCCCCAGGATGGAGCCACCTTGTGTCGTCCCTGCCCCAAATTCGTGTCTTCTCCCCTCATTAATTTCTCTTTATTTTTCTTTTCTTTGGGGTACCCTACAGGGCAGCCCGGCCCCAAGGTGAGCAAATTTTGGGGGCGTTTGCCCTGAATTTTGGGGTGGGTGATTTTGGGGCTTTGCGGGGTTTCGGGGAGAATTTTGGGGCGGTTTTGGGGTCTCTGGGTTCATTCCTGAGGGGGTCAGCAAGAGGAATTTTGGGGTGGTTTTGGGGCCTTGGGGGGGGGGGTCAGAGAAAGGAATTTTGGGACAGTTTTGGGGCCTTGGGGGAGGGAGGGGTCAGAGAAAGGAATTTTGGGGCGGTTTTGGGGTCTCACCCTTTGCTTTGCCCCGCAGGGACAAAAAGGTGAACCCGGTGACATCAAAGATGTGAGTGGGGGGGACACCCCAAAAAAGGGCTGGGGGGGGGCGGGGTTGAGACATCCCAAAAAGGGGCTGGGACCCTCCCAGCCCTGATGTCGTCCCCCCTTTGTGTCCTCACAGGTTGTAGGACCCCGAGGACCCCCGGCCCACAGGTGGGAGTGGCTCCGGGCTGGGAAATTTCTGGAATTTTTGGGGGAGGGGGGATCTGGGGCGGGGGGGGGGAGGGGATTCCTGACCCCCCCTCCCATCCTGCTCCTCCCCTCCCCCTGCAGGGCCCCGCAGGTGAGCAGGGACAGCGAGGAGACCGCGGCGAGAAGGGGGAGAAGGTGAGAGGGACTCCCCTCAAATCCCTAAAAATCCTCTGTGAAACCCCCAAATCCCCAAAAATCCTCTGCGACCCCCCAAAAATCCCTAAAAATCCACTGGGAACACCTCAAAACCCCCTGTGACCTCCCCAAAAACCCAAAAAATCCCTTTTTTTGTCCCACCCAAAATACCCAAAAATCCCTTTTTTTTGTGCCCCCCCACCCCAGGGTGCCCCCGGTCCCCGGGGCAGGGATGGGGAACCCGGAACTCCAGGAAATCCCGGCCCCCCCGGCCCCCCCCGGACCCCCGGGACCTCCTGGCCTGGGCGGGGTGAGTATTTGTGGGAGGGGTTAGGGTTAGGGGGTTAGGTTGGGGGGTAGATGGGATTTGGGGGGGGATTGGGGGGGGTTTTGAGGGGAATTTGAGGGTGTTTTCATGGAAATTTGGGGAAACTTGAGGGGGATTTGGAGGGGATTTTGGGAGGTTTTGAGATGATTTGGGGGGGATTGAGGAGACCTAGGGAGGTTCTGAGGGGGGGGTTGGGATGATTTGAGGCGTTTTGAGGGGAATTGGGGGGATTTTGAAGAGTTTTGAGGGGGGTTTGGGGGACTTGAGGGAATTTGGGGTGGTTTTTGAGGGAATTTGGGTGGGTTTTGAGCGCAGTTGCGGAGGTTTGATGGTAATTGGGTTTTTTTGAGGGGAATTTAGGGTTTTTTTTGGGGGTGTCTGGGGTGCTGAGCCCCCTTTCCGTGGCAGAACTTTGCGGCTCAGATGGCCGGGGGCTTCGACGAGAAGGCTGGAGGGGCTCAGATGGGCGTCATGCAGGGACCCATGGTAACATCCCCCCAAAATCCCCCCAAATCCCCTCAAAATCCCCCCAGACCCCCTCAATCCCCCCCAAATCCCCACAAAACCTCCCCAAATTCCCCTCAATTCCCCCCAAATCCCCCTCCAAACCCCTCCCCACCCCTGTGCAGACTGATCCCATTCGGGACCCCACTCCAGGATCCCCAGTTCTGGGGGGTCTCCCCAATTTTGGTGGCTTTGGGGGTGTCCCCCCCCGTGTGACATCGCTGTGTCCTCCCAGGGCCCCATGGGACCCCGCGGCCCCCCCGGGCCCCTCCGGCTCCCCTGTGAGTATTGCCCACCCCCCCCAAATTTTGGGGAGTCCAGGCTGGCTGGTGCCACCCCCACTGATGTCACCTTGTCCCCACAGGGTCCCCAAGGATTCCAAGGCAACCCCGGCGAACCCGGCGAGCCTGGCGCTGCTGGTGAGTGTCCCCAAATGTCCCCAAACCCCCTCAAATCAGGGCACTGCCACCCCTCAGCGCCACTCATCTCCACCTCTCTGTCCCTTTAGGTCCGATGGGTCCCCGGGGACCTCCAGGACCTCCTGGAAAACCCGGGGGGTGACGACGTGAGTGACATTTGTGACATTCAGCTGTGGTGGCAGCTGCCGAAGCTGAGCTGAGAAGGGACAAAAAGTGACATTTTTGTGTCCCCAACCCTCTCAAATCCCATTTTCCCGCAGGGTGAGACCGGCAAACCCGGGAAATCCGGCGAGCGCGGCCCCCCCCGGCCCCCAGGTGAGCGTGGCACCGGTGGCCCTGCGACAAAGCCACCGCTGTCCCCTCGCTGTCCTCTCCCTGTGCCCAACTCGCCCCTCTCCTGCCCGCAGGGCGCTCGTGGCTTCCCCGGGACCCCGGCCTGCCTGGAGTCAAAGGCCACCGGGTGAGTGCGTGTCCCCTCCCTGTGTCCCCCGTGTCACCCCCGGAGTGGCTCTGTCACTGTCCCACCCCTGCTGTGTCCCTGTCCCCAGGGCTACCCGGGCCTGGACGGTGCCAAAGGAGAGGCGGGAGCGCCCGGAGCCAAGGTGAGAAGGGGTGACAGTTCCTGGGGCTGGGGACAATTCCCCGGCTCTGGTGACCGTCCCCATGGGCCCGGTGAGCATCCCTGTGACACCCGGTGACCGTCCCCTGGCTCCGGTGACCGTCCCAGTGACACCAGGGGACCGTCCCCGTGCCGCGCTCACCGCTGCTCCTCCCCGCAGGGCGAGTCCGGCTCCCCGGGTGAGAACGGCTCCCCCGGCCCCATGGTGAGTCCGGCGCTGGGAGAGGGAAACTGAGGCACGCCCGGGGAGTGCTCGGGAAGGGGCAGCACCCCCGGGCCTCACCTGTCACCCTCTGTCCCCGCAGGGTCCCCGTGGGCTGCCTGGAGAGCGAGGACGCCCCGGCCCCTCGGGCGCTGCGGTAAGTGCGGTGTCACCCGCGGCCCTGGTGGCACCTGGGGGTAGCAGGGGGGACCTGTCCCCCCCCCGTGGAGACCCCCTGTGACCGCTGTCACCCTCTCCCTGCAGGGCGCTCGTGGCAACGACGGCCTCCCTGGCCCAGCCGGACCCCCCGTAAGTCCAGGGGGGTTTGGCACATCCCCGGACCTTGCGTCACCCCCCCGAGGAGACAGCGGGGTCCCCCAGGACACCCCCGAGCCCGGGGGGACCCTCACGCTCCTCTCGCCCCCAGGGTCCCGTCGGCCCAGCAGGAGCCCCCGGCTTCCCCGGTGCCCCTGGCTCCAAGGTGAGGGGAGAGGGACGATCCCGGTGGGGACAAGAGGGTCGCGGTGTCACCCTGACCCTCTTTGTCACCTCCCCCTAGGGTGAAGCAGGTCCCACAGGAGCGCGGGGACCCGAGGGTGCCCAGGGGCCCCGCGGAGAATCCGGGACCCCCGGCTCGCCCGGCCCCCGCCGGCGCCCCCGTAAGTCCCTGTGTCCCCTCGCCCTGGTGGCTCTGTCCCCGCCGTGTTGTCCCCTGAGCTGGGAGAGGCGGGGACGGGGCCGGATCCGGGGAAACTGAGGCACGGAGCTCAGCGGGGTCTGCTCGTAGGGGAACCCAGGTACCGATGGCATCCCCGGAGCGAAGGGATCGGCGGGTGAGCGGGGACGGGGACAGGGATGGGGACAGGCGTGGGAATGGGGTTGGGAACAGGGATGGGAATGGGGACGGGGATGAGGACAGGGATGGGGATGGGGACAGGGACAGAGACAGGGATGGGGTGTCCCAGCGAGTCCCTGGGACTGGGAGGGGACTGGCCCAGGGTGAGGAGCAGCTGCGCTGGGATTTGGAGACATTTGAGTCCCCTGGGGGGGCACTGAGGGATGGGGGATGGGGGCCACTGGGGAGTATTGGGGGGACAGTGAGAGTGCTGAGGGACACTGGGGGACACGGAGATGAGGGGGCATATTGGGGGGACGCTGGGGGACACCAAGGGGACAGTGGGGGACACTGGGTGACATGGAAATGTGCGGAGACACCAGTGGGACGCTGGGGGACACTGGGGCTGCAGGGACAAGGTGGGATTTGAGCTGCTGGGGGACAGGAGCTGCTGGCGGAGGGGGGGGACACAGGGGACACTGGGGACACTGAGGGGAGCATGGGGACGGTTCGGGGTCCCTGATGTCCCCCGGTGTCCGCAGGGCGCCCCGGGCATCGCTGGCGCTCCAGGATTCCCCGGCCCCCGCGGCCCGCCCGGACCTCAGGGAGCCACCGGCCCGCTGGGCCCTAAGGGACAGACGGTGAGAGACCCCCGATGGCCCCCGGGGACCCGACCACGCCCGCTGACCGCACCCCGGACACTGACCACGCCCAGTGACCGCGCCCCGGACACTGACCACGCCCCGTGACCACGCCCCTGGCACCGCCCACGCCACGCCCACTGACCACACCCCAGCCAGGGGATGAACACGCCCCTTCTGCCCCAGGCCACGCCCCCTTAACACCTTCCCCTTTTGGGTGTCCCCTCCCCAAAGCCACACTCGGGTCACTCCAGGGTCACTCCCGGGTCACTCCCCGGGCACCCGGCCCTGACCCCTGAGGGGACACTGGGGGGGGGGGGGAGGGAGGGGGAAAGGGGTGGGAATGGGGACAGGGATGGGGACAGGAATGGGATCAGAAGTGGGGACATGGATGGGATGGGAATGGGGACGAGGGCCTGGAGGCCAGGCCGGGGTTGGGGTGGGGACAGCCCTAAGGACGCTGTGACTTTGTCGTCCCCCTCCCCAGGGCGAACCCGGCATCGCGGGCTTCAAAGGCGAGCAGGGACCCAAGGGAGAGACGGTGAGTGTGGGGGGGGCACCCAGAGCCCCCGGCCAGGGTCCAGCCCTGACCCCTCACTGACCACCTGAGTGTCCAGCCCCAGCCCCATCACTGCCCCTCCAAGGGTCCAGCCCCCGCCCAAGGTCCATCCCCGACCCCTCGCTGCCCACCCGGAGGTCCAGTCCCAGCCCCTCATTGCCCACTCGAGTGTCCATCCCTGACCCCTCCCTCCCCATCCCAGTGTCCGTCCTCAGCCCCGTGTCCATCCTCAGCCCCTCTGTCCCCACCGTCACCGCCTCGGCCCTAATGAGTTCATTCCCCTAACGAGGCCCCTCGAGGGGCAGCGTCCCCCTCCCCGCGGGGGGACAGTGGCGGGGGTTGATGGGACAATGGCCGCAGTGTTCGCGTGTCCCCCCTTGGGGACATCCCTCCGCCTTGGGGACATTTTCCCCTCGCCTCATTAACCACCCTCAATGGGGCCCCGCCGAGCCCGGCGCCAGCAGGGACATGAGGGGGGACGCGAGGGGGACTCGGGTTTATGGGATTTGTCCCCAGAGGGGTTGGGGAGGGGACGAAGGCTCCTCGTGACCCGTTTTCCTCCTTGTCCTCAGGGCCCCGCAGGACCCCAAGGTGCCCCTGGACCGGCCGGGGAGGAAGGGAAGAGAGGAGCCCGCGGAGAGCCCGGAGCTGCCGGACCTTTGGGGCCACCTGGAGAGAGGGTCTGTGGTCACCCTGATCCCAAAACATGGACCCTGATCCCCAAAAACTGACCCCAATCCCAAAAAAACTCCCCTGACGCCAAAATCCTCCTCCTCTTCCTCCTCAGGGCACTCCCGGCAACCCCAAAAAACCTTCCCAGACCCCAAAAACCAACCCCGGATCCCAAAAATATTCCGCAGATCTCAAAACAACTCCCTTGACCCCACAAATCCTCGTCTTCCCCCACAGGGCGCTCCCGGCAACCGCGGCTTCCCCGGGCAGGACGGGCTGGCCGGCCCCAAGGTGGGACTTTGGGGACACTAGGGGTGTCCCAGGGGTGACAACCCCGAATCCACCCCAAATGCCCCCAGATCCCCCCAGACTGACCCCAAATCCCCCCATCCCGCAGGGGGCCCCAGGTGAGCGTGGCCCCGCTGGCCTGGCCGGCCCCAAAGGAGCCACCGGCGACCCCGGACGCCCCGGAGAGCCCGGCCTGCCCGGAGCCAGGGTGAGGGACAGCAGTGACCCCAAAAACGGGGACGGGGGTGGCACCTGTGGGGTCTGGAGGGTGGGTGAGGGGGCTTGAGGTTGGTAAGCTGGTTTTGGGGGGGCTAAATGTGACTTCGGGGTCGGTGAGGGGGTTTTGGGTTTGGTTAGGGTGTTTTTCAGGTCAATAAAGCGATTTTGGGGTTGGTTTAAGGTGATTTTGAGGTTGGTAAAGGTGATTTTGGGGTCGATAAGGTGCTTTTGGGTCACTAAGGTCCTTTTGGGGTTAGCCAAGACACCCTTTGGCATCAAGACCTTTTTTGGGGTTTCGTCTGGTGCTCTTTTGCGCTAATTAAGACCATTTGGGGTTATTTAAGACGCGCTCTGCTAATTCCAACGCTCTTTGGGATTCCCAAGGTGTATTTGGAGTTTCCAAAAATCCCCTCTGGGGTTCCCCACTCCTTGTGCGGAGCACAGCTGCCCTTTGGGGTCACCCCATGGCCATGGGGTCAGGCCCCCCACACCAAGGGATGTCCCCAAACCCTTTTTGTCCCCACAGGGTCTCACTGGCCGCCCTGGGGATGCCGGACCCCAAGGCAAAGTCGGCCCCACGGTGAGTGACACCCCATAAGGGGTTTGGGGTTGTTTGAGGTTTTTTGGGGTTTGGGGTGGGGTCCTGACCCCTCTGTCCCCACAGGGTGCCCCCGGTGAGGACGGGCGCCCCGGACCCCCCGGCCCGCAGGGGGCTCGGGGCCAGCCTGGCGTTATGGGGTTCCCTGGTCCCAAAGGTGCCAACGTGAGTATGGGCCCTTTTTTACCCCTAAAAAAAAAAAACCCTGGAATTCTCCCCGGTGCCTGGAACCCCAGATCCTCCATCCTTTTTTAGGGTGAGCCTGGAAAAGCCGGGGAAAAAGGACTTCCTGGAGCGCCGGGGCTGAGGGTGAGGTTTTCTGTCCCCACAAACCCCAAAAAGTCCCATTTTGGTGCTGCTCCACCCTAAAAGCCCCCGAGGGGGAAACTGAGGCGTGGGAAGGGGGGAAATGGGATTTATGGGATTTGGGGCTCAGCGGGGTTTCCCTTCTCTGTAGGGACTTCCCGGCAAGGACGGAGAGACTGGAGCTGCTGGGCCCCCAGGACCTGCTGTGAGTGAAACAGGGCAAGCGTGGGATTGGGGCTAAAAATCCCAAATTTGGGCTAAACACCCCCCAGATCTGCTGGGGGATCCCAAAACCCACAAATCCCCGGCCCACATGGTCCTGGGGCTTTTGGGATCCCCAAAATCCTGGGGGTGGGGGGGAGGTGGGAAGCCTGAAACCCCAAAGGTTTGGGGGTCCTTGAGCTCTGTCTCTTGTGGATTTTGGGGGTCCCCAAAATTTTGGGGTGGGAGAAGCCTGAAAAGGTTTTTGGGGTCCTTGAGCAGCATCCATCCCACAGGGCCCCGCAGGGGAGAGGGGAGAGCAAGGAGCCCCCGGCCCCTCTGGCTTCCAGGTGAGCACTGGGATTTGGGATTTGGTATTTGGGGTTTGGGATTCGGGATTATTTGGGGTTTGGGGTGGGGGTGGTGCCACCCCAACCCCGGAGTCTCACTGTCACTGCCTTCACGTGGCTCCTGTCCCCTCCCAGGGGCTGCCAGGGCCACCAGGTCCCCCCGGCGAGAGCGGCAAACCTGGAGATCAGGTGAGACCCCCCCCCTTTCCCCCCCCAGGTGGGGTCGGGACCCCCAAATCTGCCAGGCCTGACCCCAAACCCGTTTGTCCCCTTCCCACAGGGTGTTCCCGGAGAAGCTGGAGCCCCCGGGCTCGTGGGTCCCAGGGTAAGTGTCACCTGTGAGGGGTGCAGGGGTCCCACAGTGTCACCTGTGAGGGGTGCAGGGGGGGTCCCAGGGCATGGTTGTCCCCACCCAGGGCCACCAGCTCCGTGCTGGTTCTGTCCCCATCCCACCCCCCGGTGCCACCCATCCCGGTGTCCCCTCCTGAGCTGTCCCCGCTGTCCCCAGGGCGAGCGCGGCTTCCCCGGTGAGCGCGGCTCTCCCGGCGCCCAGGGCCTGCAGGGGCCCCGCGGCCTCCCCGGCACCCCCGGCACCGACGGACCCAAGGTGGGTGAACCGATGGGGCAGCGCCGGGGGGCTCAGTGCCAGCACGGTGGGGGTGGCACCCCAATAATGTCCCTTTGCTGCTTTAGGGCGCCACTGGCCCCGCCGGCCCCAACGGCGCCCAGGGACCCCCAGGGCTGCAGGGGATGCCCGGGGAGAGAGGAGCAGCCGGAATCGCCGGTCCCAAGGGGGACAGGGTGAGTGAAGGTGACATGGGGGTCACAAGGTGTCACCAGGGCCACCAGGGCTCAGCTGGGCTCACGCTGGCCCTGTCGTGCCCCGCAGGGAGACGTCGGAGAGAAGGGACCTGAGGGAGCCCCCGGAAAGGACGGAGCTCGCGTGAGTGAGACGGGGACAGGGGGAGGAGGGGGCCGGGCAGGGACACTCATGGTGGCCAGCCTGGGACACTCATGGTGGCCAGTCAGGGATGTTCATGGTGGCCAGTGAGGAACACTCTTAGTGGCCTCATCCTCATGGTGGCCACCCAGGGCCCCTCCCGGTGGCATCACCATCCCCTCTGTCCCCACAGGGTCTGACCGGTCCCATCGGCCCCCCCGGCCCTGCTGGCCCCAACGGCGAGAAGGTGAGACCAGGGTGGCCCCACGCTGCTCCCGCCTGGATAGACCCCAGCGGATCCCTGGGGCAGATCCCACCCTGACCCCACAACTATCCCTCCTTCTTTTCCAGGGCGAGTCCGGCCCCCCCGGCCCATCTGGAGCCGCGGGTGCCCGCGGTGCCCCTGTAAGTGCCACCTGTCCCCCCCCCCCGGTGCTGCCGGTGCCACCTGTCCCCACTCCGGTGCTGACAGTGCAACATTTGCCCCATTCCCTCAATTTTCCCCCCATTACCCCCACAGGGAGAGCGTGGAGAGCCCGGGGCCCCCGGCCCCGCTGGATTCGCCGGACCCCCGGTGAGTTCTGTCCCCGCTCTGTCCGTGTCCCCGGTCCATCCCTGTGACCTCAGTCTGGCTCCGGCTGCTGACTGCTGACCCTTTCCCAGGGTGCTGATGGACAACCCGGAGCCAAGGGCGAGCAGGGGGAGCCCGGCCAGAAGGGCGACGCCGGCGCCCCCGGGCCCCAGGGTCCCTCCGGGGCTCCAGGCCCGCAGGTGGGTCCAGCTGGGACCCCCCAAATTGGGGCTGAGCCCTTCCGGGGGTCCCTCATCCCAGGAGTTCCAGGAATCGCCGCATCCTGACTGTCCTCACCCTTTTTCTGCTTCTTCCCAGGGTCCCACTGGTGTCACCGGCCCCAAAGGAGCCCGGGGCGCTCAGGGTCCCCCGGTGAGTGTGGGGGGATGGGGGAGGGGATGGGGGTGGGAATTAGGGGATGGGGGAGGGGCGGGATCTGAGCTGCTCTCGCCTCCATCCCCAGGGAGCCACCGGATTCCCCGGAGCTGCCGGACGCGTTGGACCCCCTGGCCCCAATGTGAGTGTGGGGGAAACTGGGATCACTGAGGGGAAGCTGGGATCACTCGAAGCAGCCAAGATCTCTTGGGAAGATCTGGGATCACTCAGGATAGTTGGGATCACTGGGGGAAAACTGGGATCGTTTGGGAACAGCTCATTTGGGGACAGTTGGGATCATCTGGGGGCAGCCAGGATCCCTCAGGAAGCTCTGGGATCACTTGGGACAGTTGGGATCAGCCGGGATCGCCGACCCCCAGCTCTGGGGCTGGGCAGCCGCCACTCCCCACGATGTCCCCGAACCAAAGCCACCCCCGGGTGCCACCCACCTTCCAAAGGGACAGTTCCCAGCGCTCTCCAACCCCTGGGCAGCGCCAGGACTGGGATCAGGAATGGCTCAGGGATGGATCAGGACTGGGATCAGGAATGTCTCAGGGATGGATCAGGAACATGGAAACCTCTCCTGTGTTCGCTCTAACCCTGATCTCTCCCCCCAGGGTAACCCCGGCCCCCCTGGCCCCCCCGGCTCCGCGGGCAAGGACGGCCCCAAGGGCGCACGGGGCGACGCAGGACCCCCGGGCCGGGCGGGGGACCCGGGGCTGCAGGGCCCCGCTGGCCCCCCCGGCGAGAAGGGCGAGCCCGGCGAGGACGGCCCCGCGGTATTTGGGATTTGGGGACACCCCCCCGGACCCTCTGCCACCCCCCCGAGTGGCGCTGACCCCTCTCTGTGTCCCCGCAGGGTCCGGACGGCCCCCCCGGTCCCCAAGGGCTGGCAGGACAGCGCGGCATCGTGGGGCTGCCGGGGCAGCGTGGCGAGCGTGGATTCCCGGGGCTGCCCGGGCCCTCGGTGAGCGGAACCCCAAAAAACCCCACAGTCCAGGAAGAAATGGGAGCTCATCAGAGGCAATTTCGTGGCGCGGAAGGATTTCGGGAGGGTGCAGAGTGGTGGAAGCTGCTCATCCCCATCCCGGCGTTTCTGGGATCGCAGCTCTTTCCATGCCCAAAAAATGTCCCAAAATCTCCCAAGGCTTTTCCCCACTGACCCGGCCGCGCCCAGAGCAGCATGACACCTTTTCCATAAGAATTTGCCACCATTCCCACCTCTTTCCCACCGGGAATTTGTGCCCCCCCGAGCTCTGGGGAAAGTTTGTGGCCGATGAAGGTTTGAATTCCCTGCCTTTCTCCCGATTTCCTGCTGCTCTTCCACCCTCAATCCGAAGGGGTTTGGGGCCAAATCCCGGCTCTGTTCCGCATCCCTGGGACAGCCAGGGATGTGCAGGGATTCGGGAGGATTTAATTCCTGCACGGAAATTCCGAGAGCTGTGAGCCGGAGCCGCAGTTTTTGTGCTGCTCCAGCCTGGAAAACGGGATCGGCGGGGCTGGGAGAGGAGGATGAGGGCTCAGGGATGTGGAGCGGCAGGAATTGGGAATTACGAGACCTCCCCAGATCATCGTGGAATGGTTTGGGGTGGGAAGGGACCTTAAGGATCGTCATTCTCACCCCTGGAATTGTCCCTGGACGGGGCTTGGAGCCACCCGGGAGAGCAGCAGGTGTGGGATAAACGGGGCTGGATGAGCTCGAAAGTCCCTCCCAAAAAACTCCGCGATTCCATGATCCCGTTCCAGGGCTCAGAAATCCCTGAGGGATGCACGGAAAAGTGGAATAAAGGCCCAAATCCGATATTTCCCAGCCCCTTGAGCAGTGATCTCTCATCCCGGACTCACTCCCGCGGGGGTTTTCCCGGTTATTTTTAGGGAGAGCCTGGAAAACAGGGAGCGCCTGGATCTGCTGGAGACCGCGGACCCCCCGGCCCTGTGGGACCCCCCGGGCTGACCGGGCCGGCCGGAGAGCCCGGACGGGAGGTAGGAAAATCGGGAATGTCTGGAATATCCAGGATGGATCCCTGGCTGATCCTGGGGCGGGGACAGCCCTAAGGGTGCTCCCGGAAAATGCCGGCGCGTTTTTGCCGTGGGATTTTGCTTGGAAAAAACAGTTTTCCCCCATCCCAAAGGCAAAAGCTGAATTTCTCCCCTTTTCCCAGGGAAGTCCCGGCTCTGACGGACCCCCGGGCAGGGATGGGGCGGCCGGAGTGAAGGTGAGCTCATCCCGGATTTCTCAAGAGCCCGAATTCCCGGGATTCCTGACCCTGGTCCCGGATCTCTCCCGTTATCTGTGTGTTCCCCAATCCCAGAGCCGGGATTCCCGGGATTCCTGATCCCATTCCCTGTTCCCAGGGCGATCGTGGCGAGACCGGCCCCGTGGGTGCTCCCGGTGCTCCCGGCGCTCCAGGAGCTCCCGGCCCCGTGGGACCCACTGGAAAACAGGGAGACAGAGGAGAGACGGTGAGCGGGACATGACGGGATCGGGGGAGAGGGAATTATCGGGAATCATCCCGAATCCAGGGCATGGAGCTGTTCGAGATCATCCGGGAATGGCACCGGGAACAGCTCCTGAGGATTCCCGAGGATTCCCGGGATCCTGGTTTGGGATCTGCCTGGGAGCTCCAGGAGATAAAACTTGGAATGAACTGGGAGCTCCAGGAGTTGGAAATTGGAATATCTGCAGTGCCTGGGAATCCCAGGAGATAAAACTGGGAATGAGCCGGGAATGCCAGGAATTAAATCTGGGAATATCTGCAGTGCCTGGGAATCCCAGAAAGAACTCTGCTCCTTTCTCCCACAGGGTGCTCAGGGTCCCATGGGTCCCTCCGGCCCCGCTGGCGCTCGGGGGATGCCGGTGAGTGATTCCCGCACATCCCGCCCGGAATTCCCACTTGGGATCCCGGTTTGGGGTCCCAGTTTGGGATCGGCCCTGCTCCTGAGCCGCTGTGTCCCCCTTGCAGGGTCCCCAGGGCCCGCGCGGTGACAAAGGCGAGGCGGGGAGAGGCCGGTGAGCGTGGCCTGAAGGGGCACCGGGGCTTCACCGGGCTCCAGGGGCTGCCCGGGCCCCCCGTAAGTCCCAGGATTTGGGATCACAGCCTCCCATGGATCCCAAATCCCCCATTCTACACCCCAAACCCCACATCTCACATCCCAGCACCCCAAATCCTGAATCTCACATCCCAAATCCCACATTCCCACACCCCAAATCCCACATCTCCCATGGGATCCAAAACCTTCCACCTTCCCATCCTTCCCAGGGTCCTTCTGGAGACCAAGGCGCTGCCGGGCCTGCGGGTCCCTCCGGGCCCAGGGTAAGTCCTGGGATTTTGGGGGAAAAACAGAAAAAAGTGGGGGAAAACATAAAAGGAGCCACCTCTGAGCCCCGCCTGATCCTGGAATTTTGGGGGGAAAACAGAAAAGGAGGGAAAAGCAGAAAAAGGGGCACCTCTAAGCCCCCCCTGGGTGCAGGGTAAATCCTGGAATTTTGGGGAAAAGCGGAAAAGGCGGCACCCCCTGGCTCGGTGCCACGCCCAGGGGTGGCAGCTCCGTCCCTGACACACCCCGAGCCCCTTTTGGTGTTTTTCAGGGTCCCCCCGGCCCTGTGGGCCCCTCGGGCAAGGATGGCTCCAATGGGATGCCCGGGCCCATCGGCCCCCCCGGGCCCCGCGGGAGGAGCGGCGAGCCCGGCCCAGCGGTGAGCGGGGAACCGCGCGGGAGCGGATCCAGCGGGGCAGGGATCCAGTAGGGCAGGGTGATCCAGCAGAGGAGGCAGATCCAGGTGGCCAAGGGGTCAGGGTTAGGATGAGGGGAGGGGGATCCAGCAGAACAAAGGGATCCAGCAGAGGAGAAGGATCCAGAAGGATGAAGGGATCCAGAAGAGCAGGGGGATCCACGAGGAGAGGGGATTAGGGTTAGAATTAGGGGCAGGGGATCCAGCGGGGCAGAGGGATCCTGCGGGGGAGGGATCCAGTAGGATAGGGGGATCCAGAGAACAAAGGGATCCAGCAGGGCAGGGGGTTATGGTCAGGATTAGGGGCAGGGGATCCAGCTGGGCAGAGGGATCCTGCAGGGGAGGGATCCAGAGAACAAAGGGATCCAGAGAACAAAGGGATCCAGAGAACAAAGGGATCCAGCAGGGCAGGGGGTTATGGTCAGGATTAGGGGCAGGGGGATCCAGCTGGACAAAGGGATCCAACCCCCAGCCCACCCTGCCATGAGCTCACCCCCTCCCTCCCTCCCGCAGGGTCCCCCCGGGAACCCCGGCCCGCCCGGCCCCCCCGGACCCCCCCGGCACCGGCATCGACATGTCGGCGTTCGCGGGGCTGGGGCAGCCCGAGAAGGGCCCCGACCCCGGGCGCTACATGCGGGCGGACGAGGCGGCGCCGGGGCTGCGGCCGCACGACGCTGAGGTGGACGCCACCCTCAAGGCCCTCAACAACCAGATCGAGAGCATCCGCAGCCCCGAGGGCTCCCGCAAGAACCCGGCCAGGACCTGCCGCGACATCAAACTCTGCCACCCCGACTGGAAGAGTGGTGAGAGAGAGGCTCCGGCCCTGTGTCCATCCCTGCGGCCAATCCCTGCCTCCGTCCCTCTGTCCACCCCTGTCTCCATCCCTCCTCCATCCTTGTGTCCACCCCTTTGGCCGTCCGTGTCCATCCCTGCCTCTATCCCCGCCTCCACCCCTTCCTCCTCCTCCCCTCCACCACCCAAGTGGACACCCAGGATGGCGCTGACCTTCTCACTGACCCCCACCACCTGGCGGTCACTCACTCGGTGCCCTCCGGCCGCAGGCGATTACTGGATCGACCCCAACCAGGGCTGCACCCTGGACGCCATCAAGGTCTTCTGCAACATGGCCACGGGGGAGACATGCGTGTACCCCAGCCCCGGCAGCATCCCCAGGAAGAACTGGTGGAGCAGCAAGGCCAAGGAGAAAAAGCACGTCTGGTTCGCCGACACCATCAATGGTGGCTTCCACGTGGGTGTCCAGCCGAGATGGGGTCAGGGAAAGGGCTGGCGGTGGAGTTTTATGGAAAAGTTGGAGTTATGTCCTTCTTTGGGGTGAAATTTTTGGCTGTTCTATCAGATACTGGGTGATTTGAGGATTTTAAGGAAATCTTGGAGTTGATGTCCATCCTTGGGGTAGAATTGATGGGTTTTGGATCACATATTGGCTGATTTAGAGATTTTATAGAAAGTTTGGAGTTGATGTCCTTCTTTGGGGTGGGGTTGATGGGTTTTGTACCAGAACTGGTTGGTCCAGAGAATTTTATGGGAAAACTTGGAGTTATGACCTTCCTTAGGGTCAAATTCATGATTGTTGGATCAGAACTGGTTGATTTAGAGGTTTATGTTGGAAGTTTGGGGTTGATGTCCTTCCTTGGGGTGGAATTGGTGGTGGCTGGATCAGCTGTTGGGTGATCTTGAGGATTTTATGTAAAGTTTGGAGTTACGTCCTTCTTTGGGGTGAAATTTTTGGTGGTTCTATCAGATACTGGGTGATCTTGAGGATTATATGGAAATCTTGCAGTTGATGTCCGTCCTTGGGGTGGAATTGGTGGTCGTCGGATCAGAACTGGTTGATTTAGAGGCTTTTATGGAAATCTTGGCATCAGGCCGTGACACCTACACCCCTCTGGGAAAGCAAACTCTGGGAATCCCCCCAAAATTCCCAAAAAAAAAGCTGGCTGAAAGCCTCCCTTCCCCCTTGCAGTTCAGCTACGGTGCCGAGGACCTGGCACCCAACACGGCCAACATCCAGATGACCTTCCTGAGGCTGCTGTCCACCGAGGGCTCCCAGAACGTCACCTACCACTGCCGCAACAGCGTGGCCTACCTGGACGAGGAGTCGGGCAGCCTGAGGAAGGCCCTGCTCATCCAGGGCTCCAACGACGTTGAGATCCGCGCCGAGGGCAACAGCAGGTTCACCTACAGCGTGCTGGAGGATGGCTGCACGGTGCGTGCCGGGGCAGGAGGGAGGAAATCGGGGCAGAATCCTTAAGTCGTGGGATTAACGAGGTTGGAAGAGACCTCTGAGGTCAGCGAGGGCAGTTTGTGAGCCGATGCCACCTTGTCACCAAGTGCTGCCGCTCCAGGCTTTGCTTAAACACCCCCAGCTGGCGATGGCGTTCCAGGGATCCTCCAAACCCCATTTTCCGATGTTTTTCCCTCAGAAACACACCGGGAAGTGGGGCCCCTCAGTGCCTGACAATAAATTGGGGTTCAAACTGAGATTTAGAAGGTTTTAGAAAATTAAATAACACCTTTTTTGCCCGTTTTTCCCTCAGAAACACACCGGGAAGTGGGGCAAGACAGTCATCGAGTACCGCTCGCAGAAGACCTCGCGCCTGCCCATCGTGGACATTGCACCTATGGACATTGGGGGACCCGAGCAGGAGTTTGGGGTCGACCTCGGCCCCGTCTGCTTCTTGTAAAAAAAATGGATTTTTTTGGTGTGGTTGTTTGGTTTTGGTTGTCGTGGTTTTTGTTTGTTGTTGGTTTGGTTTTTGTTTTTTTTTAAAAAGCCCAGCCCGATTCCTTAAAAAAAAAAAAAAAACCACAAGAAATGGGATCCACCCCAAAAAGGAGCTGAGAAGTTCTGCACTGAAAGGGCTCACCCCGAATCAGGGAGCAACCACCTCGTGCCAACACCAGATTCGAAGGAAAAACCCATTAATATTTATTTATTCTCTTCCTGGAAGACCTGTTTTTGAGGTCAGGTGGAGGTGGGAATGTCAGTGATCCCTTTTTCCTGGAAAAAAATGGGATTTCGCCAGTCCAGGTATCAAAAATCCCCTCCCTGTCCCAAATTTTCCCCTTCCCCCAAGCAGGAGTGTTCATGTATAATATGAGTTTAAAAAACACACAAAAAAATTCAAAAAATGGTGCTATTCTTGTAAAACAAGTCTGTATTTTTTAACATCCGTTGGTATAAAATGAAAAAAAAATCTAAAAAAAAAACTTTTGGTGGAAAGTAAAAGTTGAGTTGGTTTTTCTTTTCGGGTGTGTTTGCAGCAATTAAAATCTTTCCTCCCCATTTCAACTATTGTAAAATTGCTTAGGTTAGGAAAAAATCCCTTTTAAATCCTCAGTTTGGGTTAAAACTGCAAATTTTTTTTGGTTGAGATACTTCAAACTAAGGGGGAAAAGGGGAAAAAATAAATTAAAAAAAAGCCAAAAAAGAGAAAATTTTGAAAGTGAAAATTTTGAAGTGGAAAATCTTGGAAAAGCAAGAGGTTTAATTGTGGAACTCTTGTCCCATAATTAGGATGGGGACAATCCTGGTGTCACCAGGGCAGGGGGTGGCTGTCCCCTCCTCCCCACGGATTTTATCCTATTTTTTACCTGCAAAAGCTCAATTTTGGGCTGTTTTGCAGCACTGGAAGTGGGAGACTCCGTGGCCCTCACCTCTTGTCCTGCCGTAAAAAATCCCGTATGGAAATTCCTCTCCTCCCCACACTGTTCATTAGAGGGGAAAAGCTCAGAAATGGGATTTTTTTTAATGATCTTGAAGAAAATCAGCCCAGTGACCCCGAAGAGCCCCAAACTTGCTTGGATTTCACATGCAGGAGGCCCCAGGCAGCTCCTAAGTGAGGAATTCCTGAGTTTCATCCCAATTCTTTTGGGTCAAATCTCCTCTTTTTGCCTCTGCGGATGGCGAAACTTTGCTTGGAGAAATTATAACTGGAAAAGATTTTAAGAAACAACTTTTTAAAAGCCATTTTGGGGCACAATTTATGTTTTAAACCTTCCCCAGCCTTGAGCACAGCAGCTGCCAACTGTGGCCAAGCACCAAAACACTGGCAGGGGACATTAATTAAGGAGGATTGGGGGATTAAAGAGGATTTTCCACCTAAAAGTGCCCTTTAAAAGGCTCTCCTAATGATGAGGACTCTGCACAAAGGATTTCGGGTCAAACCTTTCCCCTCCTGGCTCAGCCAAGCGGCAAATTTGGGGGTCCCTGCTGTGGGCAGCCCCCCCTCTCCCCCAAAAAAATCCTCCAGGATTCTTGGAAAAGTGGGATGGGGCTGGGGGTAAAGAGGGGGAAGGGGAATGTGGGGAGAGCCACAAAAAATCAGGATTGAACCCAGCCAGGAGGGGAAGAAAATGGAGGAAAAGCAAAGTTTGGGATTTCTTCTTTTTCCTTAAAAAAATGAAAGGAAAACTCAGCAGGAATTGGGGGATTTGTGGGAGAAGTTTGGGGTCACCAGGGAAGGGGGTTGGGATTGGGATTCTGGGCACTAGTCCCAGCTGGGAATGGGCACCTGGTTGAGTTTTTTTCCCCCAGAAATCCTGGGAAAAGCTGTGAAAATTGGGATTTTTCAGCCTGGAGAAGGGAAGACCTTTCAGGAGAGCTGGGAATGGATTTGGGACAAGGGACAGGACACAGGGAGTGGCTTCCCACTGGAATTTGGAGGTTTAGGTGGGATTTTGGGAAGGAATTCCCTCCCTGTGAGGGCAGGGAGGCCCTGGGATGGAATTCCCAGAGGATTCCCCATCCCTGGGATGGTGGGAGGTGAAATGGGATGAGCTTCAGGGTTCCTCCCAACCCATTCTGGGATTCCACGGAAACCCATCAGCAAAACAAGGATTTTTGGGAAAAAACCACCAAAGGAACAACCCCAACAGAGCATTGGATTTAGGACAAATCCAGATTTGTCCTTAAATTTCCTTAAAAAGAAACGAAGGACAGCACACTGAAAGATCCAAATCAGGTTTAATGAATAATTCAGCCCTAAAAACGCTGATTCCTGCGGCAGGAATCTCTCATTGGAAAAGGGAGCAAAGTGTGGATTTTATGTCACTGTCACCCAAAAATCAGGGGATTTTTCCACTGAGGAAGGATTCCCTCACCTGTGGCTGTGCCTGGCTCTCAAATCCCATGGGAAACGAGGGCTGAAATTCCAGCAGAAACCTCCCAAAAAGGGGCAAAATGCCAAAGGGCTGCGGGGGCCGAGCTGCCAGCTGGATTTTCCTCGGGATAGCAGCCGGCAGGAATGTCCAGCTCCCGGCAGGGAGGCCTTGGAATCCCAGCCTCCCACAGAACTCCCTCAAATCACTGCTGATTTGGGAAGTGGAGCACAAAAAGCAGCCAATTCCCAGATCTCAAACCCCAGGGAAGAGCCTCTGGATGCCAGACAGGTCAGAGCCACGGGAGAAAAGGAGGAAAAAGCTCATTCCAAAGATTTGGGTTCCTCTGCCTCCTTCCAGGGTGTGACAGAGGCACATTCCCAGTGGGAATTGTCCCTTTTTGAGGTCCTGAGGTGCTGCCACCACTCAAGAACAAGAAAATAAATTTATTTACCCTGAAAAAAAAATAAATTCATTTCCCCCAAAACACCCTGACAGTGCCCAGCTTCCAAAACAGGTGCAAACCACTGGAAACCTTCGGGATTTCAGCCCCTAATTCAGGAGGGAAAGCTCCAGACTCCTTCCCAAAAAGGAAGGGAAGGAACAACCCCCAGCAGGGCTCCAAAAGGCCCCAGAGCTGCCGGGTTTGTCCCTGCAGAGCCACTCACGGTCCCTCTGCTGCCAGTCTGAGGTGGCTTCAGGCCCCTCTGTGCCCCCGGGCGCCGTCAGGGTGCCCCTCGTGCCAGGGGGAGCAGCGGGGCCGTGGAGTTGGAGCTGCAGTCCAGGTAGTGGAAAGTCTCCAGAGAGCTCTGGGCGCTGTGGCCAATGTAGGAGAGCTTCACCGAGGTCCTGGCAGGACAAAGGAACAACCCAGCAGGTCGGTATTCATCACACAACTCCTCTTTTCCCAAAAGAAACCCCCCAAATTCCTGAGGGTTTTGGTGAAAAAGTGGGAATTGCAGCACCTGGAGGGAGTTGTGTGCTCTAGCCCATGTTTCACACTCCTGGGCTGGATTAAAACCTGGCCCTGAGGTGGATTTGGGGTGAATTTGGGGGAAATCCAAGCAGGATTTTCTCCCTGGAGCCCAAACCCGTGGCTGCAATTCCCTTGGGATTCAGGAACCCCAGAACAGAATCTTTGAGGTGGGAAAAGAGGCCCAAGAACCCAAAGCAGGAGCAGCACCTACCTCATGAGGATCACGATGTTGTGGACCTTCACCTTGGGCAAAGTGCAGAAAAAACTGGAAAAGATCACGGAAATCAGTCAGCAGGGGGGAAAACTTGAGGAATTTGGGTTTTTTTGGCAGCTCCTGCTGGTATTTTTCACTTTGGTGTTAACAAAACCATCTCACAGCAGCTCAAGAAAATTCCTGGCAAAGTAATTGAGCAGGAAAAGTGAGTGATTTCCAGATTAATTTCCCAAATTTTAATCAAAGTGGCTTCAACCCTCTCTGCCCCCCAGGTATCTACAAGGAGCAGTAAATCCTTACTACACATAGGACAGGGATCCACCCAGCTCTGCCTTCACGGTGAAATTCACCTGGAACAGAGCAAAAAAAACCAGATTTCAGTGCAATTTGATCACCCTTCAACCCCATTTTTGGAAGGAGTGGACAGAGCAAAAGCTGCTGTGGCCACCGGACACTGAAATCCCAAGGTGCAGCTCCCAGAACTCCCAGTCAGTACCAGTTTGTCCCTCAGGGGCTGGATGCTGGAGACGTTGGTGAGCTGCTGGCTGCCCACCACGGTGTTCATGTACTGCACCTGGCTGCTCAGGCTGCTCACTGCCACCGAGTAGAAGTTGGAATTCCTGATCCTCAGGGTGGCCTGGAGGGGACAAAAACAACCCTGACCTTGCTGGCTCATTCCCCTGCTGATTTATTTTCCCAAATCCATGGAAAATTTACCGTGATGGCCAGGAGGACAGCAGAGTTTTTCCTGTCAAACCACACCTGGACCACCTTAATGCCATCATCATCCACCAGGACTGAGTGGGGGAAGAGGAAGAAAACGCCCAGGCCAGACAGCAGCAGGCAGAGCAGCACTGAGAGCAGGACATAGAGTTTCCTGGGAAAAAAACAGGGAATTCTTCACCTCCTCTGCAAGATTCGGATCCTAAAAAACCTAAAAAATCCCACCTCATATTTGGTTTCATTGGAAGAGGCACCCAAGAGCTGCTCTCACATTTTTAACACCAGAAATGCTCAAAATCCTCCCTTTTTACACATTTGGAGTTGGGTAATGAGCAACCAAAGCAGCATTTTGGGGTTTTTTTTGCAGTTGCTCCCAAAACTCCAGCATGGGGATGGAAGGTGGGAGTGGGATCGTTGTGCCCACAGCGGAAATATTTAAAATCATGCTTTAAATCCTGTTTTTTGGGGTGAAAACAACCCCTAAATGCAGCAATAAGTGATTTAAGAGCTCCTCTCTTACGTTCTCTGAGGACGAAGCCGTTGGTCACTGTAGGGGATCAGAGCCACCAACTCGTTCACCTGCTCTGGGAGGCAAAATGGGAACAACACATTAAAAAAGTGACCTTTTTTTGCTGTTTAAAGCTGGTTTTTGGGATGTTTAGGCCCCAGAGGAGCAGCCACCTGTGGGGATGCGGCCAGTGCCTTGGCAGGTGGGACAGGTGACACTGTCCTGGCCCGTGAATTCCATGTAGGGAATCTTGGCCACGTCCTCCACGGGCTCCTGGCTGTCCGATAAATCCTCATCCTCCTCATCCTCAGCCTTCCTCTGGCTCGAGGCAGCGCTGGCAGCAGACAGGGACAGCACAGAGCCCATGGTGGCGGCTGATGGGGACAGTTCTGTCACCTGCGAGAGGTGGCAGGAGCAGCTCAGGGGAGTTAAAGGGGTTTTGGAGCCATTTCTAAGCTCCAGCGCCCCTCTCAGGGGTCCCAAACCCACCACAAAGTGTCCCCATCCCCAAGGGGCTTCCCTGGAGAAAGGGACACCTTGATGGGGTTCGTCTCCAGCCCCTCCCCTCCACTGAGAGCAGCATCTCCTCAGGCGGCCTCCACCCCAAAAAACAGGTCCCAGGCTTGTGCACAACCCCTCAGAACCACCCCCAGAGCCCCTGAGACCCCACGAGAGGAACAGGCCCCGCTATGGACCCCCCAGACCCCCACCTCAGAGACCCCCCCCCTCATCCTCAGGGACCCTCTCCCCTCAAGAAACCCCCTTGTAAGACCCCCTCCCCTCAGAAACTCCCTCCCTCAGAGACCCCATCCCTCACAGACCCCCTCCCTCACAAACCTCCCCCTTTGGAGACCCCCCCGCCCTCACGGACCCCTTGCCGCAAGGATCCCTTCCCTCAGCGCCCTCCGGCAGGGGGCGCCACGTTCCCGCCACGAGCGCGCGCCCCGGGCTCGGCACGGCCGCAGCCCCGCCCCCCGTTCCCGCGCGCAGCCGCCGTCGCCATAGCAACGGCGCCAGCCGGAGGTGGGCGTGGCCTCGCCATCGCCCCGCCCAGCGCCCCTCAGCGGCGGTGGGCGGGGTTACCTAGACCACGCCCCCTGGGCGCGCTATTGCGTCACAAGGGGTGGGCGGGGCTCGGTGAGCCACGCCCCGTCGTTCACCTAAAGCGCATGCGCCAATCCCCGGGGGCGGAGCCGGTGACCACGCCCTTCGTTTGCATGTGGTGGGCGTGGTCAGAGCTGCGCACGCGTAGAACCCACGCGTTGTTCCGGTGGGCGTGGCAGGGCGTGGCAGGGCGCGGCGTGACGCAAATCGCGCGTGCGCACAGCGGGGGCGTCCCGGCCGGAGCGCGCATGCGGGGGGGGGGGGGGGGGGTGGGACCAGTACGGAGCCCACACCCCCCAGTTTGGAGAGCCCTGTCCCAGTAGGGGTCCCCTCACAGCAGCACAGACTGGTGAGAGCCCTCCCAGTACGGAGCGGTCCCACACCAGTCTGAGGGCTCCACTCCCAGTACGGAGCGGTCCCACACCAGTCTGAGGGCTCCACTCCCAGTACGGAGCGGTCCCACACCAGTCTGAGGGCTCCACTCCCAGTAAGGAGCACTCCCACACCAGTTTGAAGGCGTCTGTCCCAGTAAGGACTAGTCCCACCCGTCTCAGTTCAGCCCAGCATCACCGCCAGGACCTCTCAATTTTTTGGGAAAAATCCCCCCCCCAGCCTTTCCTTCCTCTCCCGCTCCCGGGCCCATTTCCCTTCAATAAATTCGCTCCCGTGGGATTTTTTTCCGACGGGAAAACCGATGGAAAATTAAATTCCTCCCTCTCCCCATCATCAAAACCCAAACCATCAAAATAAAATTCACGGAAAAACATTAAACTATTTGTGAGCTCCAGAGGCACCTCCTGCCCGGCCGCGGGAGCTGTATCCCAAGGAAATTTTATGGATCATTTCTCCTCTCCTTCCCAGGAGCGAAATTCCAGGCGGGGAGGAGAATTCCCGGCTCTCTTTCCTTCCCCCGGCTCCTTCCTGCGCCTTCCCGAGGGTTGTGGCATCCCGGGAAAAGGAGCATGGAGGGGGATTGGGAAAGGGAGAATCCCTGCCAATCCCTTGGGATGAGCTCAACCCTGCAGAGAATTCCCACAGCAGGGAGAGAACCCAAAATTCCCCCGCAGCCTCCACTCGGCTCCTGTCACGTCTTGGGTTTAATCCCATTTTTTTCCCCCAGTTTTTTCTGCCCCAAATCCAGGGGAAATGGGCGGAAAGAGGGGGGGGGGGGGGGGGGGTGAAGCTCCTTTTGCAGCCGCCAGGTGGGATTGTGAAAGCATTTCCCGGGAAATCTCCGCTCCCCTGGGATGGGGGGAGCCCGAATCCGTCCTGGGAGGGGCTCCGGGATGAGAGATCACTGCTACACGCGAAATATCGGATTTGGACTTTTATTCCGCTTTTCCGTGCATCCCTCAGGGATTTCTGAGCCCTGGAACGGGATCATGGAATCGCGGAGTTTTTTGGGAGGGACTTTCGAGCTCATCCAGCCCCGTTTATCCCACACCTGCCGCTCTCCCGGGTGGCTCCAAGCCCCGTCCAGGGACAATTCCAGGGGTGAGAATGACGATCCTTAAGGTCCCTTCCCACCCCAAACCATTCCACGATGATCTGGGGAGGTCTCGTAATTCCCAATTCCTGCCGCTCCACATCCCTGAGCCCTCATCCTCCTCTCCCAGCCCCGCCGATCCCGTTTTCCAGGCTGGAGCAGCACAAAAACTGCGGCTCCGGCTCACAGCTCTCGGAATTTCCGTGCAGGAATTAAATCCTCCCGAATCCCTGCACATCCCTGGCTGTCCCAGGGATGCGGAACAGAGCCGGGATTTGGCCCCAAACCCCTTCGGATTGAGGGTGGAAGAGCAGCAGGAAATCGGGAGAAAGGCAGGGAATTCAAACCTTCATCGGCCACAAACTTTCCCCAGAGCTCGGGGGGCACAAATTCCCGGTGGGAAAGAGGTGGGAATGGTGGCAAATTCTTATGGAAAAGGTGTCACGCTGCTCTGGGCGCGGCCGGGTCAGTGGGGAAAAGCCTTGGGAGATTTTGGGACATTTTTTGGGCATGGAAAGAGCTGCGATCCCAGAAACGCCGGGATGGGGATGAGCAGCTTCCACCACTCTGCACCCTCCCGAAATCCTTCCGCGCCACGAAATTGCCTCTGATGAGCTCCCATTTCTTCCCAGACGTTGTTTTCCCCTCATCAGTCTCATTAAATCAATTTAAAGGCTATTTCGAAGCGTTTTCCCCACGCAAATCGCGGCGGCTGAACCCGGTGCCCGCGGCTGCGGGGGCTCCTCTGCACCGCGGGCTCGTTTGCTCTCGGGATTTTGGGTTTAGGGAACATCCAATAAAACCTGGGAGCAGCAGGAGCGGTTTTCTGGGAGCCTTTCTCGCTGCTCTGTTCGGTGTTGCGGGTGGCTGCGTCCCGGAGGCGGGGGGGAGGGGGGGGAGGGCGAGAAGGGGATGAGGATGGAAATTTGGAAAGTGGAAAATTGCCGAATATGCCGATTTTTTTTAGACTGGGGTGCAGCGTGCCCAGACTGGGCTGAGCTGGCTCTGCCGAAATCCCCACATTCCAAGACCCCAATAATGGGATTTTGGGTGGTCAGGGTCGGTTCTTGCTTTGTCCCAAACACCATCAGATGCTTTAGGAGCAGCCAAATCCAGGTGTCCTGCGGTTCCCCGGGCTCGGTTCAGGCTCCTGATGTGGAGGCCGGGGCTCTGTGGGGAGCAGCTGTAGTTTGCAAAGAGCCAGGAGTGCTGGGGGTGGCACTCTGGCGCTGGTGGCTTTTTTCCTGTCTCAGTACAGCACTGGGCACTCACTGGGAGCTGGATCGGCTGCCCGAACCCACTGGGCTTTCTGGAGGGGTGGCAGCCCCCGAAGCGCTGAGCTCTGGCACCCCAAGAGTCCCCTGCCCACCTGGGTGCTCCCGACTGGGCAGCGGGATCGAGTGAGCAGCGAAGAGAGGGTGGGCAGCGAAGGCCGTGCGGGCAGCAGAGAACCGGTGGGCACCGAGCGGGCAGCGGAGAACCGGGTGGGCAGCGGAGGTCCGGTGGGCACCGGGCGGGCCGGAGACCCTCGGGGGAGCCCCCGCGCTACCGGGCGCAGCCACGTGCGATTTTCCCGCCACGCCCCCGTGGGCGTGGCCACGCCCCCAGCTGCCCTTATGTGGCGCGGGTGGGCGGGGCTGAGGCGGTGCCGCGCTGGCATTGGCGGGTGGAGCCCGCGGGGGCGTGGTCTGAGCTGAGGGGGCGGGGCCGGGGGCTCCGGTTCCCGTCAAAAGGCGGCAGCGGCCGGGGCCGGGGGGGCGGCGGGGTCGGAGCGCAGGTACCGGAACACGGCGAGCACCGGGATACCGGGCTGGGGACAGCGGGACCAGGTCAACACCCTCTTAGTGCTCGCCGGGGCTCTGGCGCTCCTTGGGATACAGGGGGTGCCCGCTGCGGCAAACCGGGGACGGCCGTTCCCGTGGGCACCGGGGGGTGCGGGGGCCGTGGGGTACCGTGGGGGTGGAGGGACGCGGGCACGGGGTACTCCCAGGATGTCCCCGCCGGCAGGAGGGGCACGGGGAGGAGGGCGTGGAGGCTCCCCGGTGCTGCCGGTGCTTCCTGGTTTGGGCTCGCGGTTTTCCCGTTCTGGTTTGGGTTTTTTTCCCGTGTGAGTTTGAACCCCCCGGTGCCCTGGGAGCGCTTGGGGGTCCCCGGTGAGACCCCCTCACCTCCGTGTCCCCCCTCAGCTGGAGGCTCTTGGGGCTTTCCCTGCGAAAATTAGGATCCCCCTTAGGGTTGGGGGTGTCCCGGTCCCTCTCAGCCTCTCTGGGGGTGGCTCCTGGTTTTGGGGTGGTCATGGACTACCCAGTCTCAGCCCTGACTACCCCCAGAAATGTGAGTTCACCCCGGAGTTTTGGGGTGCTCCGGGGCGTCCCCACATCCCGGAAAGGCACCGCTGTCCCTCCCCGCTCTCTGGGCTTCCCCCTTTCTGGGGGGGACTTCGAAACCGGAGAATTTCTGGGGGCTTTGGGGGTGTTCATGAGATTTTAGGCTCTCTTGTAATGTTATTTTGGGGTTCCTGGGTGCTGTCGGGGGTATTGATGTGATTTTAGGGTTTCCTGGAAGGTGATTTTAGGGTTTCTGTCTGCTCTCTTGATTCAGCGTCCGATTCAAACCCACGTTCAAGGTCCCAAAGCGGGGTTTTTTGGGGGCTGAGCCCCCGGCACGGCATTAATCCCCCTCCTTTTTAATTCCTCAGAGCCTTCCTATATTTTGGAGCGATCCCGAGCCGTGCCAGGACCAGGAAAATAAAGGTACGGGGGGGGTTTTCTGCACCACAATTGGGGGATCCTCCCCATGGCACTCTAAACGTTTTTGGGGTGGTTTGGGGCCAGCAGAGGCGGCTGAGCCGCTCCTTCCTCTCGTTTTCAAGGCTGGAGCTTTGAGAAAAGTTGGGGGTTTTTTTTTTCTCGGAAAGAGGTTTTCGGGAGAAGCGACGTTTTTGCGGCGTCTCCTCCTCCCCCGGAGCAGCCCGTGACTCATCTTCCTCCGGCTCGGGGAAGGAGCCGCGGCCGCGGCGGGACACGCGGGGGGAGCGAAAATCCCGGGAGACTGGGATTAAATCCGGGGAAGTTTGGGTTAAACCCAGGGGTGAGGGCAGCAAAAATCCACGGAAATTCGGGTTAAACCCAGGGGTGAGGGCAGCAAAAATCCACGGAAATTAAGATTAAAGCCGGGGTGAGGGGAGAAAAATCCAGGGAAATTAAGATTAAACCAAGGTGTGAATGGAGCAAAACTCCAGGGAAATGAGGGGAGCCAAAATCGAGGGAAATTGGGGTTAAACCAATTCGCGAGGGCATCAAAAATCCAGGGAACTGAAGATTGAAACCAAGGGGACCAAAAATGGCATAAATGAAGTTAAATAAAGTTTAAAAAGCCCCGGGATCGGGCTGGATCTGGTGGAAACGGGGTGAAATAAAGGGGGGAAAATGCCAGGGTGAGGTTGGGTTCTCTCTGGAATCCTGGAGCAAGGAAAGTCTGGGATATGACGACGACGATGATGATGATGGGAGATGTCTGCCCCAGATCTCCAGGGCGTGACCAGATCAGGGCTGAGATGTCCCAGCAATAACAAAAATCCCCAAAATCAGAATTTTCCCGCGCTGGAAATACCCCTGGGGTCGTTGCTGGGGGTTGTTTCCCTGAATCCTGCTGTGTTTAGGGAGAAATAAATGGAATAAATAGAAAATCCAGGGGGTTTTTTTTTCCCATTTAATGGCTAACCCTGCTCCAGGAATAATTTTTAACCTCCTGTGGCCGAGCCAAAGCAGAGCCAGCCTGGCCCAAGCTCTCGGAGGGGAAATTCTGGAATTGTCAGGCATTGGGACAGGGAAAATCCCAGTTCAAGATGGGCTGGGGTGGAAATAGGAACCTAAAAAGGAGAGAAATGGGAAGGGGAACGGTTCTGGGAATTAAAAATAAAAATAAATCAGGGAGATGATGGGGAAAGCGAGGGGAGCAAAAATCCAGGGAAACCAGGGCAGCAAAAATCCAGGGAAATGACGATTGAACCGAGGTGAGAATGGAACAAAAATCCCGGGAAAGGCCGAGGAAGGTCCAGGGCTCTCCGAGGCTCTGAAACGGGGGGAGCTGATGGGGACGGCGCCTCCTCCTCCTCCTCGTGCCAGGGCCTGGGGTGGCACTGCCCGGATGTCCCCGGTGCCACCCCCGGTGCCACTTCATCTCCAGCCGCTGCTGATTCAGCTCCTCCTCGGGCCCATTTCTCTTATCTCGGCTCTTATCAGCTCAACCCTCGCCCTTTTCTGCCGCTAATAAATGGGAAAAGGGTGGAAAACAATACCTGGAATCTTTATCCGGGCATCCAAAGGCGTTTCCTCGTTCCCGGGAATCCCAGGGAGCTGCTCCAGGTTCTCCTGGGCAGTGGAACAGCAACGCTGGGGAGGGATTCTCCTTTCCTGGAGCGATTCCTGAGCGGTTTTGTAACTCCCAGAGAGTTTTGCTGGAGGCAAGTGGGCTGGAAAAGGAGATTTTTGGCACATGAGGCCTTCCTGATTTTTCTCTGGAAAAGTTTGAGCCGTTTCCTGAGGGTTTTCCCACCTTCTCCATGCCCCAGGCGTGGCTGCTGCTCCAATTTCCCAATTCCAGGCTGCAACAGCTCCGGCTGCTTCATCATTCCCACTCGTCCTCCTCTTTCCTTGGGCAAGATGAGGCTCTGGGGAACGAGAATTCCCTTTTTCACCTGGCATATCCCAGGTACAGGGAACGGACAGAGATTTGGGGGTCTCCCGAAGTGAAAATTCCCTTTTCCCTCAGGCACATCCCAGGGAAGGGACAGGAATCTGGGCGTCCAGGCACATCCTGGTTCCACCTTTATCCGGGGAAAACACAGGATTTTGGGGTCTCTAAAGGCTCCCAGCTGTAAGGAGGAGAAGCTGCAGTGAGAATTCCCTTTTCCTCCAGGCACATCCCAGGGGAGGGACAGGAATTTGGGGTCTCCTGTCCCTGCTGCCCCAGAGAGCTCCCTAAAAACGACCCCTCCTCCCAAAAAATCCCTCCCAGCTCCATAAATCCCCTGCTCCAGAGTCTGACAAGGCCCAGCTCTATTGTAAGACCAGGATGTGTCCCCTGGCTCACCTGGGAGGGGACAGCAAATCCCAGATTTCCTGGGAATCGCCACAGCTGGGAACCACTTGTGTCCCTCCACACCTTCCCGGGGCTCTTCTGGGGCTGTTTCCAGCACAAAAAGAGATTTTATTCCACAGCACGGGGCTGGTGCTGCCCTTCCACTTCTGCTTTGGGAATTTTTCCATACGGAGAGCCCTTCCCAGCACAGTTTTCCTGGAATTTTGCTTTTTCCCCCCATTTTCTCCTGGCCTTGTGGTGCAATTCCTGTGTCTGGAGGAGTCCTGAGCTCCACAGTCCGTTCCTGAGGGGCTGGGACACTCCAAGAATTCCATGGGAAAAACCTGGATTTGTGTCCTGCTGCTGCCCAGGGTGGCCCCTGCCCTACCCAAAAATTGGGATTTTGGGGCTGTTTCATTCGTGGGAAATTCCCACTCCCAGAAACTCTTCCTGCTGCTCCCCAGGGGTGACAATTCCAACCAGGAGAGTTGGGGACAAAATGTCTGGGAATGGCTATGTCCCAAAGCTGGCAGGGAAAAGGCTGAGGTGGGATCTGATTCCCAAATCCAAGGGGGATTTGAGATCCTTGAAGGAGGGGGAGCAGGTCCAGGGCAGAGCTTTGCTCACAGCACAAACAAATGTCATTTTAGGGTCCTTTTCCAGCACAAAAAAATGTCATTTTAGGGTCTTTTTGCAGCCCAGGAACAGCTGGGAAGAGCAATTCCCACTGCAGCTGGACTGGGAATGCTGCAGCTCCTCTCAGGAAGGGGAAAAGTGGAATTCCCTCTCAATTTCTGAGCAACTCCAGCAGCAGGAAAATTGCCAGGGAAGGAGCAGGGCAGGGCCTGGCCCTGTCACGTGCTGGGATCAGTTGGAATTTTCTTCCTGGCTTGTCCAGACAGGTGGGAAAAGCCAGGATTTGGGATCCAGCTCGTCCTTGTCCCCTTCTCCCTCTTCCCGCTGCTCCTTTCTCCGCATGGGTATTTCCCCACCTTCATGGATTAAATAATCCATTAATTAGCAATTGAAGCAGCTGGAAAAGTCGGAAGTGGAGCAGGTGCAGGGAATTCGGTGCTTTAGGAGTTCTGGGCCTCTGGAAAGAGAGGATTTGAGGTGGATTTTGGGTGGATTTTGGACGAATTTTGGACGTCCCACACCAAAAATCCCCCTCAGCCAAATCCATGGGGTTTCTCCTGCTGGGAATGGGGTTGGGTATTGGCCTTTACCCACTGGGAAAGTTGGGAAATGAGTTTCCTGTGGGGCAGGGCCCGATCCCACGTGGGATCCCAAGGCCGCGGGTTCCTGACTCTTCTTTGCAGGAAGGAGCTGGAATCCTGGAAAATTCCAACTTGGGATCGTCCAGTCCCACTCCTGGCCCTGCACTGGACGCAAAAATCCCAAATATTCAAGAGCATTTTCCAAAAATTCCTTGGGCTCTGGCAGCCTCAGGGCCGTGCCCTTTCCCTGGGAAGATTTTTCCAGTGCTTGACCACCCTCTGGATGATGAATTTTCCCTAATATCCACCCTAAACCTCCCCTGGCCATTCCTAGGGTTCCTGTACCAGGAAGATCAGACAATCTTTGCTCCAATCCAGGGAATTAAGGCTGGAATTCCCCAAATTCCAGCTCCTCTCCCCAGTCCCTGTTTTTGGGGCAGATTTCAGGAGCATTTTGCTGGAATTTTCCCTCCCTCTGGAGCAAAAAAAAAAAAAAGCCCAAGGGAGGCTGGAAATTATAAAAAAAAAGAATCCCGGATGAAAATTCCTGGGAATTGCATTTTACCAGGGTGGTTTTCTCTCTCTGGAGGGTGACGGAGCCAGAACCTGTTTGGGAATATTTCGAAATCAGGGAGAAGCTCTGGAGGAGTTTTGGAATTTGCCACAAGCAGGAGCAGCTTCTCCCTGACAGCCTTCCCTGGATTTTCCCACTTAAAAGGAGCAGTGGGATGCATTTGGGACACAGGGAATGTCACTCCGAGGGTTTAACCTGGAACATTCCCACATTTTTATGGGACCAGAAGTGCCAGCTCCAGGGGGAACCTGTGAAAGTGGAGTATTCCCAATTTTTTATGGGATACAGAGAAAACTGGGATCTATGGATCCCAAATTCCTCATCCCAGAGTTCCCTCCCGTGTCAGGGCCAGGAGCTCCGGAGTTGCCGGGCTCGTTTTTCCCAGCTGGAATTCCCGGGGCGTTGCATCTGCCCCTGCTCTTTGCTCCGATTCCGTTGGGAAACTTTCACCCCTTCCCCGTCCCGGTTTTCCTCGGGATTTTGTTTATCTGGAACGTCCTCATGGAGCAGCTCCTGTGGGATTTCGGGAGTTCTTTGTTTGGGATCGGTTTTGGGAGAGGATTCCATGGGACCTTCACAAAATACGGGAAGGGATCCCCAGGGATCTTTCAGCCCACCCCCACCCCCAAGGCCCGGCTGGGAAAATCCAAATGAAAGCAAAATTCTGAAGGAATTAAAGGAATGAAGGTGAAACTCCAGGCTTTTGTTGGGAATGGCGGGAGAGGAGAGCTGGGAATGCTGTCCCAGGGAATTCCAGGGAAAGCCCCAAAATCTGGCTCTTGACCCAAAATCTCCCTCAGGAATCCCAAAACTCCCTCTCAAAATCCCCCTCAGGAATCCCTGGAAAACAGTCCCAAAGCAGAGGATATTATTGAATTGGGATTTAACGGGATTTGAACGGATTTAAAGGATTCCAGCGCTTGCTGCCGCTGGAATTTGGGAACGGATGGATTTGGAATGGAAAAAAGGCAAATTCCTTGCCAGAGGCACCGGGAATTTTTAAGGAGCCTCGGGGTTGTTTTGCCTCATTAGTGAGGCGTTAATTGAGCCTCTCCCAGAGCTTTCCCGGCATTCCAGAATCCCAAAAACTGGATTTTTTTGGGAGGTTTTAATGCCCAGAGCCAATGAGAATAAAAATTCCTTGCCCAAATCAGTGGGAATCCAAGGAAAAATCCTAAATTTTGGAAATAATTTTAGGAATAAACACCTGGTTTTGCCCCAAATCAGAGGGAATTAAAAGAAAAATCCCGAATTTTCATGACAAATCCCAGCTTTTTCCCCCTCCCAGCCATGGATCCGGGCACTTCCAGCACCTCCCTGCCCGATCCCGCCGGAGACTCCGAGCGGAACATTCCCAGGATCTGCGGGGTCTGCGGGGACAGAGCCACCGGCTTCCACTTCAACGCCATGACCTGCGAGGGCTGCAAGGGCTTCTTCAGGTGGGCCTGGATCCTCAGGAATGTCCCCATCCCAGAAAAAACTTGGGATTCCCAATGGGAATCCAATGGGATCCCGGAACAGGCCTGGAATTCCAGGCGGTTCTGCCTTCCCAGGGTTTAAGGGGGGGAAATGTTTTGGTTTTTTTGGTGGTTTTGGAACCTTGGGATGGGTTTTTCCCTGTTTTTCCAGGGTTTTCCATGGAGCTGGGAGCCTTGCAGAGCTCCAGGGAAAGGGGGGAGTGTGGGAAAACTCTGGCGTCACAAATTGGGGTTTTTCCCGAGCCAAAAAGTCGTAAAATCTCCTCAAAAACTCTGGGATTGGGGGATGTGGATGGGCAGGGGATCCCCTGGAGCGGCTCTTCCCAAAATCCGGTGTTTCCAGGGAATTCTGCTGACCCCCCTTGGGAATTCCGTCCCTTGGGAATCCTGCCCCATTCCCACTTTCACCTGGAGCCCTCCCAACCTCCCAACCCAATTCCCACATTCCAGGCCGGGAATGAGGCCTGGAATCCACTATTTTTAGCCTCTGGGATCCCAAATCCTCCTGGGAATGGGCGACTTGGGAAGGTTTTCATGGAATTCCAGCCAAGCCCGGCTCCAGTGTCACCCTGGGAGCCTCTGGAGCCACCCAAGCTGCAATTTTCATTCCCAACCTGGAATTTTGGCCTGCCCTGAGCCCCCGGAGTGTTTTTCCCTGCTCCAAGGCCCCGTTGTTTGCACATTCCCAGCCTTTCCCTGGGTTTTTTTGGGAAACAAGGAGCTTTTTGTGCACCAAAATTGTGAATTTTGGGGTGTCCATGGCTGAATTCCGAGTGCTGGGATTGTTTGTCCCCATTGGGGACAGCAAAATTCCAAAGGTTTTGGAGGAATGGGGGAAAACAGGACCCTGCCATCCATTTTTCCAGGATGAATTCCCAAAAATCCCAAATTCCTGGCAAGTAAGGGCAGAGTGAAGCTGCTTTGTTGATATCTCTGTTCCTAAAACCAGCTTTTGATTCCTGGGGCTGCAGCCTGAGGAAATATTGGGGATTTTTATCCATATTGGAGATTTTTTTTTTTTACCCATATTTTTAGCCACAGCTTCCCTGGGAATTCCATTCCAGGGCCTCACAGGGAGGAATTCCTTCCCAAAATCCCACCAACCCCTTTAGCCTTGGAATATTCTGGCTCAGACCCTTTTCCTTTGGACGAGTCTGGCTCTGACCCTTTACCCTTGGCCAGCTTTGTCCCGAGGCTCGGCGTTCCCGTTCCGGCTGTGGTTTTGCTGCAGCTCAGGGCTGTCATTTCAGGCTCCTTCCTCTCATGTCCTGCAGCGAGAATTCCTCTCCCTGCACACCCAAAATGTGCTCAGGCCAGTTCTGCCAGCAAAGCCGGGCTTAGGGCAGCTCAGTTTAAACCACACGGCCCCAGCTCGGGTTTATTTGCTGCCGGGGGGGGTTTCTCTGCAATCCTTCCACCCTTCCACCCTCCTGGCCTTAAAAATCCCTCACCCTAAACCCTTTTGGTTTAGACCCAAAAATCTGCTTAAACCCAGCAGGTTGGGCTGGGCTTAGAGCGGCCTGGTTGAGTGGAAGGAGCTCAAGCCGGGTTTAAGGTCATTTTCTCCCAAATCATTTTAGGATTAACCCGTGGCTGAACCCCTCGGATGTTTCCCTGGGGGAAATTTCCTTTTTCCAGCAGTGCCTGCAGCTCCCAACTCAGCTGATGTTTGCAGTGTCAGCCAAACCAGTGGGAATTCAGTCCAAAAAGGTGGGGTTTTCCCCTTTTCCTGCTTATTCCAGGAGAAGCATGAAGAGGAAGGCCATGTTCACCTGTCCCTTCAGCGGGGACTGCCACATCACCAAGGACAACCGGCGGCACTGCCAGGCCTGCCGGCTCAAGCGCTGCGTGGACATCGGGATGATGAAGGAATGTGAGTGTCCAGCTCCCGGGAATGACCCCTGGGAATGCTCCAGGGGCCGTGTCCGGTCCCTTTTCCGTGTGCCTGGTGCCAGGGCTGGGATTTGGAACATCCCAGGGGGATGCAAAGGGCAGGGGAAGCAGCGGGTAATGATTGAGAGGAGCTGGTTTAATGATTCCTTCCCACTCTGGACTTGTTTTTCTCATGGATTTTCCTGGGGTTTTTGTGAAAATCAGCTCCGTGGCTCCCAGCAGCTCTGAAAATCCTCTTTTCCAGTATTTTCCATGCTCTACAGGGAGAGCTGGAGGAGCTTCCCCATCCCCGTGGAGCCAGGTTGGGTTTTCCTCCTCTCCCTCTGGGATTTTTTTTTTCCGAGCCTTTTTTCCATGTGGGATAAAGCTGGGACTTAAGTCAACAGCAGAGGGAATTAAAGCAGTTTTTAAGCCCAGTCCAAACACACAAATGTGGCCCAAATGTTTGTTTTCTCCAGGTGTATTTAGAGATAAGTGGCTTTTAAAAATAAATGTGTTTGAGGTGTGCAAGGCCTCCTGGAGAGCTCCAACCAAACATTTTCTGCTGGGAGATTGTGGCCAGGGTGTCCATGGAGCTGGAAACTTGGGATGTGGAAGCAAGGCCCTTTCCCTGATGTGCTGCACAGGGAGCAAACAGAGCCTGATGTCACCCCGGGGCTTCCGTAAAATCAAAATTTGGAGGTGTTTGTGGGAAAAAAATGCTCAAATTTTCAACGATCCTGATGGAAATCCCTGGATTTTATTCTTTGGGATTGGCAGCTTGGTGAGGGCAGAAAAGGCCACACCCCACACTGGCTGTCCCCAGATTTTGGGGGCTGTCCCTGTTTTTTGGGGAGCCCCTAATGAGGGAAATGCTTTAATTTGCACCAGCAGCCAATTAATTACCCAGGAAAGGCTGGGAAGTTCCTGGGCAGCAATTCCAGGGGGTTTTCTCCAGGTTTTCTCCATGTTTTCCCCACAGGAGTTAACATGTAAACAGCCCCGTTAGCAACTCCTGCCTGGATTAACCAAAACTGACCCAGAGAGGCTAAAAATAGCTAAAAATGGACTTTGCCACCGGAAAAATGAGGGAGAACCAGGGGTTGGGGTTATTTTTAGGTGGAAAAAGGGAATCTGGGAGGTTTTGAGGCCCTGTTTTCCACAAGGTGTTGGGATCCAGGGCCAGTTTGGGATTCAGGTCTGGGAGTGTGGGATGGGCACGAGGAGGAGGAAGATGAGCAGGGCAGACCCTCGTGCCGGGGGTGATTTGGGCTCTGGCAGCCACGGAGCTGCCAGTGGGGGAGGTGGGAGTGAGTTTTCAGCCCCAACCAGACCTTCAGAGCTCTGCCAGGCCCCTCTGAGATTGTGCAAGGCTGGAAAATGGAGAATGGAAAATGGAAAATCGCCCTTGGCCAAAGGAACAGGGGAGGCCGAGGGCTCCTCACCTTGAGCTCCTCCTGCTGACCTCTCGCCCTAAATTCCACCTTGACTCTCCCAGAATCCAATCTCTGCACCCAAGGAATTTAAAAACAACCCTGGGAGGGGGGGGGAGGATCTCCAATCCCTGGAGAAAAGGCTGAGGAAGGGAATTCCTGCTTTTGGGGGGATCTGTCCCACCTGGTGCTCTCGGGAATTGTGATCCCCAGAGATTTGTGCAGCTCCCTGGTTGCAAAAAAATAGCTTTTTCTTCTCTTCCAGCCCCTCTAAGGCTACTTAGGGCTTGGAGTTCTTGATAAAAAAAGTGACTATTTGAGCCCAAATTGCCCCTGGCTGCTCCTTTTCCCTAAATAAACAGGCCCAGCCTTGCGTGGAGCCCGACCTTTGGCCGCTGCCGAGCGCTGCCACCCCAATAAAAGTCATAAATCCCCAACCCTGCGGGCGGGGGGGGCTCAGCTGTGCCTTGACCTTAAAAATCAGATTAAAAGTGCCCTGAAGCAGTGCTGGACACCCCTGGGTGGCAGCTGGGAGCCGAGAGGAGCTGGAGCTGGGTGAACCTGGCGGCCCTGAGGGTTTCAGAATTGGGATTTGGGAGCACAGAGCAAACAGGGAGGGAGCAGAGCGGGCACGGGGCATGGCTGGCATGGCCTTAGTGCCCCCAAATTCTTCCCTAAAAGCACCAGAAACCTCCTGGGCACAGCAGGAAACCGGGGCCAAGGGGTTGCAGGTGGAAAAAGCGATTTTTCAGGTGCTGGGCATGGCACCCAGGGGTCATTTCAATCCCTAATTCCTCCCCTTTTCCTTTTCCCAGTCATCCTGACGGACGAGGAGGTGCAGAGGAAGCGGGAGATGATCCTGAAGAGGAAGGAGGAGGAAGCGCTCAGGGAAAGCCTCAAACCCAAACTCTCGGAGGAGCAGCAAAAAGTCATCGATGTCCTGCTCGAGGCCCATCGCAAAACCTACGACCCCACCTATGCTGACTTCACCAAATTCCGGGTACAACCCCAAAAAATCCCTTTTATCCCTCAAATTCCCCCTGCAAAACCCCCAAATCCCTCTGCCGGCCAGGCTCCTCAGGGAGTTTTCTCTGTCTTCTCCAGCCCCCCGTGAGGAGCCAGCCCAGCAGCAGAGGGGCCGCAAAATCCTCGTCCCTCCTCACCCAGGACCTGTCGTCCGAGGATTCCTCGGATCTCTTCAGCTCTGAGGCCTTCAGCACATTCCCAGGTGTGCCTCGGCTCCTCCCGGCCCTAAAACAGGATTGGGAGCGTGGGGAAGGACCCCAGGGCTCCGTTTGGGCTGGAGGTGACGCCTCAAACCACCCCAAACCCCAAATTCTGGGGCTGGCCAGAGCCCAGATTAACCCCACCACCAGAGCCCTGTTTCTCCTCCTCCTCTTCATCCCCATCCCCAGGCCTGAATCCCAAACTGGCCCTGGATCCCATTGGAAAACAGGGCCTCAAAACCTTCCCAGTTCCCTTCTCTCACCCCTCCAGAGGAGACAGGGACAGAATTGCAGCAGTTTCACCCGAATTTGCCATCCCAGACCTTTTTATTACTCCCTGTGGGGGCTCATCCAGGTGCAAACCGCCCTGGGGTCCCCTCAGAGCATTTCCCTCTGCACAGATTCCGTGGAGCCGCCGCCGTTTTCCAGCCTGGTGCTGTCGGAGGAGCAGGACGAGAGCTCCTCCATGAACCTGGAGTTCTCGCAGCTCTCCATGCTCCCACACCTGGCTGACCTGGTCAGCTACAGCATCCAGAAGGTGATCGGCTTTGCCAAGATGATCCCAGGATTCAGGTGAGGCCTTGGATCCCAAATCCAGCATCTCCCACTCCCAGGAATCCCATCCTGCCCTTCACAGCCTTCCCTGTTTCCTCTTCCCAGGTGTCCCTTGGCTCTGTTCCCTTCCCAGCTCCATTTTCTGTCTCTTCCCCCTTCCTGGGGTTCTCCTCTTTTCCCAAAACCTTGGAAAATGCACCCAAATTCCATCAGGGAAACACCTGGAGCTGCTGCAGCACTCGAGGGGTTCGTGAGGGGCCTCAGGCCCTGTTCACTCCAGATTTGGGGCAAAAACCCACCTGAAAAAAAAACCTGGAATGGGAATTTCTGGGGAGGGAGCCCCAGCTGAGGGCCCGGTGACCACCCTGGGGGGTGGCAGCTCCTCCTGGCCCTGTCCCACATCCCCTCTGTCCCCTGAGCATCCTGATCCCCTCCTGGGGGAAATTCCTCTTGCAGGGACCTGTCGGCCGAGGACCAGATCATTCTGCTCAAGTGCAGCGCCATCGAGGTGATCATGCTGCGCTCCAACCAGTCCTTCACCCTCGAGGACATGTCCTGGACCTGCGGCAGCAGCGACTTCAAGTACAGGGTCAGCGATGTCACTCAAGGTAAGGGAATCCCAGCCCCAAATCCAGAAATTCCGTGGGTTTTCCCACTGTTGTGGCTTCCCTCTGTGCCCGGTTTTGTGCTGGGAAAGGGAGTGGGTTCTGCCCCGAGTTTGGGGGGCTTGGGGGCAATAAGTGGTCCTTCAATGTCTCCAGTGCCACCTCAGTATCTCAGAAAAATCCTCTTCCAGAGGAATAAAGCCTCTCCCACAGGAAAAATCCCCTCCCAGAGGAAAAGATCCTTTTCCAGAGCCTTCTAAGGTTCTGTTCTCTCCACAGCTGGGCACAGCATGGAACTGCTGGAGCCGCTGGTGAAATTCCAGGTGGGGCTGAAGAAGCTGAACCTGCATGAGGAGGAGCACGTGCTGCTCATGGCCATCTGTATCCTGTCCCCAGGTAGGGACAAACCCACCTTGAACCCTAAAAACCCACAGAAGCGAGGGAAGAAACCGTGAGCCCTGAAATCCCACAAAAGGGAGGGGAAAAAACCCCAAGCACGGCTGGCCCTAAAAAGGGACAAAAAGGGAGGGATTAGGAGAAAAGGGAGTGGATCACCCCAAGCCCTAAAAAGCCCCAAAAGCAGGGGATCCCCTCAGCGCCGTCTCTTCCCCAGACCGGCCGGGCGTGCGGGAGCCGGCGCGGGTGGAGGCCCTGCAGGAGCGGCTCTCGGAGGTGCTGCAGAGCTACATCCGCGCCCGGCACGCCGCGCCCGGGAGCCGCCTGCTCTACGCCAAGATGATCCAGAAGCTCGCGGACCTGCGCAGCCTCAACGAGGAGCACTCGCGGCAGTACCGCTGCCTCTCCTTCCAGCCCGAGCACAGCATGCAGCTCACGCCGCTGGTGCTCGAGGTGTTCGGCAACGAGATCTCCTGACGGCCTGGGAAAGGGGAAAATCCGCCCTGCGTGCCTCGGGAAAAAGGGAGAAGCCAGCCTTGGTTGTGGCAGGACGAGGAGGGGACTGAGCCCGAGCAGGGGTTGGGTTTTGGCATCGCTGCTCGGGTTCTTCCCCTTCCAGGAGCAGCTTCCCCGCTTCCCCGTGAACTGGTTGATCTCTCCGTGGATGTTTTGGGGCCAGGCTGCCTCAACTCCCTTCTTTCTTCGAACGCTGGGAAGGGGAAGCAGCACGAGATGAACTCAGGGCGCTGCTGTGGGTGCCGTGTTCTGCTCCCCCTGAATCGCCACAGGGCCCGTGGGCTTGGACACCCCAAATCCCAGCCAGGAGCTGCCACGGACAGTGTCCCCACAGCTCCAACACGTCCCGGGTGCTGCTGCTGCTGGACTGGGATGAGCCAGAGGCAGCCGAGAAAGCCCCAAGAGGGGAAATTTTGTCCTCGAACCTCAAAGGGAAGAGCAGGACAAACTTTGTTTGCATTCCCTGGGAATTAGGGAGCAGGGGGATCTCCAGGAGCCACCCCGACTTTGGAGCTGGACCCCTCTGAGGGATGGGGTGATGACCCCTGGGCTGGGGCAGGGACCCCAATTCCAGCTTGGCTTCCTCCTCCTGCCGTGTTCTGGAGGCAGCTCCAGGCCCCAGTCCCCACCCAGAGAAAACCCTGGGAAGGGGGATTTGAGAGCTGGGGGGCTCCGGACCCCCGGGAAGAACCGTCACAAACCCCGCGGGCCCTCATCAGTGTCCAGAAGGTCCCTGGCTCTGGCTAATAAACTCCTGCTTGGGCAAATCAACTCAGCCGCAGGCTCCTGTGTCCGTCCGTCCGTGTGCCCATCCCTGTGTCTCTGTCCATCCATCGCGCCCCAGGGGGGCCGGGAAAGCCCGTGTGTGTCTGTCCCAGAGGTGGGGGGAGGTGTCCGTGTCCGTGCGTCCGTCTGTCCGTGCGTCCGTCTGTCCGTGCGTCCGTGCGTCCGTGCGTCCGTGGCCGTGTGGCCGTGTGGCCGTGCGTCCGTGCGTCCGTGTGTCCGTGTCCGTGTCCGTGTGTCCGTGTGTCCGTGCCCGTGCGTCCGTGTGTCCGTGTCCGTGCGTCCGTGCGTCCGTGCGTCCGTGTGTCCGTGCGTCCGTGTGTCCGTGTGTCCGTGTCCGTGTGTCCGTGTGTCCGTGTCCGTGTCCGTGTGTCCGTGCGTCCGTGTGTCCGTGCGTCCGTGTGTCCGTGCGTCCGCGTCCGTGCGTCCGTGCGTCCGTGTGTCCGTGTCCGTGTCCGTGTGTCCGTGTCCGTGCGTCCGTGTGTCCGTGTGTCCGTGCGTCCGTGTGTCCGTGTCCGTGTGTCCGTGTGTCCGTGTCCGTGCGTCCGTGTGTCCGTGCGTCCGTGTGTCCGTGTGTCCGTGTGTCCGTGTGTCCGTGTCCGTGTGTGTGTGTCCGTGTGTCCGTGCGTCTGTGTGTCCGTGTCCGTGTGTCCGTGTGTCCGTGCGTCCGTGTGTCCGTGTGTCCGTGTGTCCGTGTCCGTGTGTCCGTGTGTCCGTGTGTCCGTGTGTCCGTGTGTCCGTGTCCGTGTGTGTGTGTCCGTGTGTCCGTGCGTCTGTGTGTCCGTGTCCGTGTGTCCGTGTGTCCGTGCGTCCGTGCGTCCGTGTGTCCGTGTGTCCGTGTCCGTGTGTCCGTGTGTCCGTGTCCGTGGCCCCGTCCCGCTGTCCCGGTCCCGGCCGCCAGGGGGCGTTCGCCACACCCAACCGCGAGGGGCGGGGCCGAACCCGGGCAAGCGCGGGAAGAAATTGGCGGGAAAGGCGCGGGCGGGCGTGGGCGTGGCCCCGGTGGGGGCGTGGCCTGCTGGGGCGTGGCCTCCCCGCCACCATGCGCAGTGCGGCGCGCGCCGCCCGGCTCGTGGGCATGGCCGCTACCGGGACCGGGACAGGGACCGGGACAGGGACCGGGCACAAGCGGCCGCATCCCGAGCCCGCCGCCCGCATCGGCACCCACGACGGCACCTTCCACTGCGACGAGGCGCTGGCGTGCTTCCTGCTGCGCCTCCTGCCCCGCTACCGGGTACGGCTCCGCCGCGCCCCGCGTGCCGGCGGCACCGGGAGCGCGCCCGGCTCGGGATCCCGCCTGGGGCATGGACGGGACAGGGGCACTGTCCCACATGGGGCCACCTTTGAGACCCCGGAGCCATCTGGGGACACTCGAGCCCACCCAGCGGCCGCCCTTCTGTCCCCGGTCCCATCTCGGGGTCACTGTTCTGTCCTCAGTCCCCTCTCGGGGTCCCACCTGGGGGGGTCACCCTTATCTTCCCCACCCCCTCCTCGGGGTCCCTCGACACCAGGAGCCTCTCCCGGCGGGTCCCCGGTGGCGCTGGGGATCCTCACCCCGCTGTCCCCCGCAGGACGCGGAGATCGTGCGGACGCGGGACCCGCAGCTCCTGGCCCGCTGTGACGTGGTGGTGGACGTGGGGGGCGAGTACGACCCGGGGCGGCACCGCTACGACCACCATCAGAGGTGAGCCCCCCCCCCCCCCCCCCCCGCCGAGGACAGCGGCGTCCCTCGGGGTCCCTGGGGGTCCCTGGGGTGACGGCGTGGCCCCCGCAGGTCCTTCACAGAGTCCATGCGGAGCCTGCGGCCGGACAAGCCCTGGAGCACGAAGCTGAGCAGCGCCGGGCTCGTCTATTGTCACTTCGGGTCGCAGATCCTCGCGGGGCTCCTGGGGCAGCCCGAGGACGGGCCCGTGGTCACAGCGCTCTATGACAAGGTGACAGCGGGTCTGTCACCCTGCCAGGGTCACAGCTCTGCCCAGGGCTTGTCCTCGGTGGGGAAAGGGGACAGTTTGTGGTAGATGCTGGAGCAGTTGGGCTTTCAGCCAGGCTGAGCTCTGCTGTCCCCTCACTGTCACTGCTGTCCCCAGCTATACGAGAACTTCGTGGAGGAGATCGATGCCATAGACAACGGGATCGCGCCGGCAGCGGGGGAGCCGCGCTATGCCCTGAGCACCACCCTGAGCGTGCGCGTGGGGCACCTGAACCCCCGCTGGAATGACCCCGACCAGGACACCGAGGTGGGTACAGCCCCTGCGGCCCCTGGGGACACCCAGCTTGGGAACACCCCACTCAGGGACAGCGCTGACCCCCAGTGTCCCCAGGCGGGGTTCAGGCGAGCCATGGAGCTGGTGGGCAGTGAGTTCCTGGAGCGGCTGGACTTCTACCACCGGGCCTGGCTGCCCGCGCGGGCACTGGTGGAAGAGGCCATCTGTCGCCGCTTTGAGGTAACGCTGAGCCAGTCCGGGGGGAGTCTGGAATTTTGGGGGAAATTGGGGTGTGGGGAGGCCAAATCCCCTCGGTGGAAACCTCCCGGGGGGCCTTTGCACCCCATACCCTGCGTGGCCCCTGTGTCCCTGCAGGAGGGGACTCTGAGCTTTTGGGGACACCGAGTCCAGGGTGGTTTTGGGAGTCACCCCCCATGTCCCCAGCATGTCCCCCCCCACAGGTGGACGCCAGCGGGCAGATCCTGGAGCTGTCCCAGGGTGGCTGTCCCTGGAAGGAGCACCTCTTCCAGCTGGAGCGGGAGCTGGCGCTGCCCAGGCCACTCCAGCTCGTGCTGTTCCTCGACCGGGGCGGGCAGTGGCGGGTGCAGAGTGTCCCCACAGCCCCCCACAGCTTCCAGAGCCGGTGAGACTCCTCCCCTGACCCTGCCACTGCCCCCCGTGGGGCTGGGGTCACTCTCAACCCGCCCTGTTCCCCCACAGGCTCCCCTTGCCCGAGGCCTGGCGGGGACTCCGGGACGAGGTGCTGTCCGAGCTGGCCGGAATTCCCGGCTGCGTCTTTGTTCATGCCAGTGGCTTCATCGGGGGGAACTGCACCCGGGAGGGGGCCTTGGAGATGGCCCGGAGGGCACTGGAGCTTGGGGGGGGCACAGAGAGCACATGAGCCCCCTCCCCAGTGGGGGCACCCCGAAAGGGACCTCCTGGCCCAGTATGGGGTCCCAGGGATGCGGCAGGGACCATTCCTGTTCGGATCCCGGACTGTCCGAGGGATCTGCTGTGCTGGTGGGGGGGAGCAGCCCCTCCCGGGGGTCTCAGAGCCCCCACTGCGTGTGCTGGGCAGGTGCCAGCCCAGCCAGAGACTTTTTGGCTTTGTTTCTCGGGAGTTTCTCCCCGTTCCTGTCACATCCCTGCGCCGAGGCGCTGCCAGCACCAGTAAAATCCAGTGCGTGCCCAGTGGATTCGCTGTTGGGGGGATTCAGGGGGTCCCGGGGGGGTCTGCATGTGACACTGAGGGGTTGCTGTGAGTCAGGGACAGCCGCGACCCCCCCCCCCCCCCCCCCCCCAGCACGGGGACAGCAGCCGTGCCACCCCCCCGCTGCCACCACCATGATCCCTCTTGTCACCAGCACCGAGGGGGGGTCACGGCGCGTCCCCTCCCACCCCCGTTATTCCCGGGGCCATGCGGGCGGCCGGGCTGCTCCTGCTGCTGCTGGGGCTGCCCCAGCACCTCCGGGGGGGTTCCCGGTGCCCCGGGGAGGCTCTGCCGGCGCCGGCCCCCCCCGGCGGCCGCAACGAGACGCTGGGGAGGGGCGTGGGGACCCCGCGGGCCCCCGACGTGGCCGTGCTGGTGGCCGTGGGGGGGTGGCTGGGGGCTCTTCTTCTCTGCGTGCGCCGCTTCGTGCGGCGGAGCCGGGAGGAGACGCGGCTGCACCTGCGGTACCTGCGGGCACTGCCCCGCCCCGGGGAACGGCGACGCGAGGAGGAGGAGGAGGAGGAGCCGCTCAGCAGCGGCCCCGGAGGTGGCACCGGGAGCCAACCGGGCCGGCCCGAGGGGTGAAGCCCCCCAGGCCTGCCCCAGCAGCTGCGGTGGGTTTGGAACCCGCGGGACCCCTGGATCGTCCCTGGATCCCCCTGAGTCACCCTGGACCCCCCTGGATGTCCCCAGGGTCACTCCGGGATCCTGCCCGGCCCCAGGGAGGGGCTAGACGCTGCTGGGGGAGGGGAGGGTCTCCCCCTTGTTCAGGGGAGGGTTTTGGAGGTCCTGGGGCTGTTGGGGTGGGGGGGAGCAGCGACCCCACACATTGCCCATCCTCCCTGCCAGCACAGCGTAATCCTGGGATTAAGGGTGTGTAATCCCAGGATTTATGTGCTGCCACCCCAGCATTCCCATTAATCCTCTCTCGGGGGGGTCCGGCTGCTGCCCCCACCCTGCAGGGCTGGGGGGGGGGCTCACGTGGGGCAGCACAAGCACCCCGGGGCCCCCAGGGCTGGGGGTTTGGGGACCCACAGAGGGTTTGGTTCACTTTGGGGAGTTTTAGTTTGCTTTTGTCCAGCCTCAGGGCAAAGCATGGGGATTGCATGTGTGGCCAAAAACCCCCCCAACCCCTTCAGCCAACACCATTCCCCAAAACGGGGCTCTTTGACCCCAAAAGAGTAGCCCTGGTCCATGGGCTGCAGTTGGGATCACACCAATAGGTTCTGCGAGTTCACTCTGACCTGTTTGTGACCCCAAAAACCAACTCTGGAGCCCCCCCAGACCCACAGGACTTCCTGAAAACGCCCCCCGTCGGGGCGAGGAGAGGCGACAGAGGGAAAATTCACCTTTAATCAGGGCAGGAGCAGCACCATGAGACCCCGAGCAGATGTGGGGGCTCCTGGAGGGAGAGGAGGCTGAGAGGGAGGGAGAGGAGGCCCCGGGCCGGGGTCAGAGCTCAGAGAAGAGCGGCTGCTCCCTCACACTGCCCACCACGGGCACGGGGCTGCGGCGGGGGCTGGCACGGGGCTCCAGGGCGCTGACGAAGAAAAAGGGGATGTGGGAGATCCTCCCCGAGGACCAGCACTGCAGGGGAGAGAGGGCAGGGCAGGGGTGAGTGTCCAAACAGCACAGAAATGGGAAAAATCCTTTGGGATCGAGTCACCCAGGCCTTGTCATCAAGTGCTGCCACGTCCAGGCTCTGCTTTAATGCCCCCAGCGATGGGGACTCCCCTGCCAGCCCATTGCAATGTCCAGTCCCCCTTTCTGGGAAGAATTTCTTCCTAAAACCCACCCCAAACCTCCCCTGGCTGTGTCCCCTTGTCCTGCTACTGGGAGCAGAGACCTCCCCAGGCTGCTCCCTCCTATCAGGGAGCCCCTGAGGCTCCTTTTCCCCAGGCTGAGCCCCTTCCCCAGCTCCCTCAGCCCCCCTGAGCTCCAGACCCTTCCCCAGTTCTGTTCCTTTCCCTGGACATGCCCTAGATCCCAAAATCCTTCCTAAATTGGGGGATCCAGACCTGGACACAGCACTCGAGGTGTGGCGAGGGAGAGAAACAATCTCCTGGTCCTGCTGGCCACACCATCCCTCAGCCAGGCCAGGATCCTACTGGACTTCTTGGCCACCTGGGCACTCCTGGCTCATGTCCAGCTGCTGTCCCTCAGTCCTTCCAGGTCCCTTTCTGCCTGGCCACTGTTCAGCCCCTCTGGGGTGCTGCAGGGGGTTGTTGTCCCCAAAGTCGGAACCCAATCCTTGGAACCCTCCCATGGCTCACCCCGATCCCAGCCCCTTCCCAGTGCCACCAGTGTCCCCTGGGACTGGGAGGGACTCACCACAGTCAGGAGGGCGCCCCGAGGGAAGCAGGGGTGGAAGGAGATGAGTTGGGGCCGGGCACCGCGCTCGCCCCGCACGAAGCCGCTGTGGGGTGAGGGAACAGCCGGGGTTATGGATGAGAAAACACCACATTCCCAGGGAACTGGGGATGTTTGGGATCCAAAAGGATGCACTGGGAAAGGACAACCCAAAGCCAAGGGGGTGAGGCGGGGAGGGGACAGTGTGGCCAAAGCACATTTGGGGGTGAAGCAGTGACTGGGACTGAAGGAGGAGCACGGCAGAAGAGCTGCTCCCCATCACATCCTGGGGGTTAATGGGATTCAGTGAACCCAAACCTATCCCAGATCTGCTGCAGTGAGCCCCAAACCCACCCCAAATACATCGCAATGAACCCAAACCCCCCTGCACTGAACCAAAACCCGCCCAAAACCCCCTGCAATGAACCCAAACCCACCCCGAGCCCCACCCAGCGCACCAGGGCAGGAGCTCGAAGACGGGGCTGTTGCGGGTGCGGAACACGGCGATGGCCGTCTGGCTGCCGGGACCCTCGGGGTGTCCTGTGGGGGCACAGCAGCAGGGAGGCTCTCCCTTGTCCCTGTGTCCCTTTTCCCTGCTGGCAGCAGGATTCCCAGGCACAACCCGGGAATGGGGCAGGACTGACCTCTGATGATCACTGCCAGCCTCTCCCCAGTGGGGTCCCACACCATGGAATGGACCTCTCCTCCAATCCTGGAACAGCACAGGTCCCCAGAATCAGGGGGCAGAGACCCCCAGGGTGTCCCCAGCAGCAAGGGGCAGCTGCCAGGAGGTGCAGGGACCCCCCCGTGCCCCCTGGGTGTCCCAGCCAGACCCACCTCTCCTCCCCGTAGAGGGTCTCGAAGGTGGTCTCGGACAGGTCTGCCACGATTGAGGCCGTTTTGGAGCCTCCCACTTGGCCCTGCATCTCCCCTGAAAGGGATAAATCCACACTCCATAAATCCCACTGGATTTCCCAGGTTGTCATTAATTTATCCATTCCTCAGAGCAGCTGTGCTGGTGTCCCAGGAGTGGCTGGGATGGAGGACAAGGGACAGCAAGCACCGGGACCCCCAAGCTGGCCCTGGACCCCGTGGAGTCTCCCTGAAATCCCTTCAAGACCCCACAACTGTGACTGAGAGTGAGGAGCAACATGAGGAGTAAAAAAACCGGAATTCCAGAACCCATGCTTGGAGACCCCCAAAACACCCCCACCGTGTCCCAGCTCTCTGCCACTGTCCCAGCTCCTCACCCCAGAGCTGTGGGGTCATTTGGGAACCCTCTCCCAGCCCTTGGGAAGCTCCAGGTGGACAAACTCACCCCGGTACTCGGAGAAGGACAAGGAGTAGATGACGGACTCGCCCAGCACAGTGAAGAGCAGCCGGCTGCCATCGGGGCTCCAGCACCCAGTCTGTGGGACAGTGTCACCCCTGTCACCCCAGCCCCCACAGCCAGCCCAGGGAGGGCACAGCTGCCATGGCATCTCCTGGAACCAGCTGGGAATGGAGGATTTTAATAAAGACCCCAAGGTGTCCCCAGGAGGTGACATCTGCTCTGCACGGTGAGGTTCAGGTTGGATATTGGGAAGATTTCCACATAATTAGGGAAAATTTCCACAATTTCCTTGGGCTGAAGTGGAGTCCCCGCTCATGGAGGGATTTAAAAGCCACGAGGATGTGGCACTTGGGGACACAGGTCAGTGGAGGCCTTGGCAGGGCCAGGGGTTGGACTGGGTGGTCCCAGAGGGCTTTTCCAGCCTAAACGATTCCCTGGGTGGGGAACATCCCATCCTACCTGGCAGCGTCCCCTGATCGTGGGCCAGCGCTCACACGTCCACTTCTGGGCCTCCCACACCCTGCAGGAGACGGGATTTAGGGAGCAGAATTCCTGGGAACTTGCTCCAATCCTGCTGCTCTGGGAATCCACGATGTCCAACCCCATCACCCACCCAACTCCCCCGCTCTGTCCCCACAACAGGAATGGGAGCAGGGAGGAGATTTGGGATCCAGATCCAGATTTTTTGGAGTGAGGATGAGAAGCTCACCGGAACACAGCTGAGGGGGTGGCTGCCAGCACCTTGCTGCCATCGGGGGACCAGGCCAAGTAGGTGACACCACCACCCCCAAACCACTGCAGCTGGACACAGCTCTCGGTGGACACATCCCACACCTGGAAGAGGGAACAAGGAGGACGGTGGTGACACAGGGATTAGGGAACACAGTGTGATGATTTCAGGTCCAGGTGAAATCCCAGAGCTGCCTCTGGGGAACACCACTGACGTCCAGCCCGAGCGTCCCTTGGTGTCCCCAGGAGAGCCCTCACCAGCATGGCCGTGTCCACCGGTGATGCCGAGAGCAGCCGCTCCCCGCTGGGCGCCCAGGCCAGGCTGGTGACAGGGCTGTGCCCGGGGTAGGACAGCACCTGGGCGCAGCCAGAGGAGGGTCTGGAAAAGAGGGAGAAGCCACCAGGATTTGGGATTTTCTGGCAGGATGGGTGGTGGTGTCCCAAAGCCACCTGGCGAGGTGACAACAGCCAGGAAGGGGTGGTGGGGGGCTGTCACCTCGTGGAGAGGGAGGTGGGGTCCAGGTGCCACACAAGGACGCAGCTCTGGCAGGCCACAGCCAGGATGGAGGCGCAGAGCGGCTTCCAGGCCATGGCGGCCACGTTCCTCTGCAGGCGGTGCTTCAGCGAGGGCACGGTGGCACTGCCGAGAGGAGACAGGTGGCACAGAGGGACATGTGGGGGTGACAGCCCTGGTGCAGCCACAGTGTCCCCTGCCAGCTCTGACCACAGTGAGGGGGGACAGCAGGGTGGGGAGGAGGGTGCCCTGCTGTGCCCTACTTCTCAAGGAGGGGACAGGAATTCCCAGCCAGGTGACACCGGAGCGAGCCAGGGCACACCTGGTGTGACTGAGCCGAGCTGTCCCCAGCCCGGACAGGGCCCGGGCTGGCCGGAAATCCCAGCTTGGGGACACCTGGGGGGGCTGCAGGAGCAGCCGGCAGAGTCTTCTCCTGAGCAGGGACTGGCATTCCCTGGGGGAGCAGGGAGACCTGGGGGAGAGAGGACACTCAGCCCGTGTCCCCCCGGCTCTGTCACCACCCCCAAGGCTGGGTGACCCCCAGGATGTCCCCAGAGCTACAGAGTAGGCAGGGAAGGGAAAGGAAAGGCAAAGCTCTTCATGCTTGGGGGAGAGCGGGGAAGGAGCAGGGAGAGCTGGACGGGAGCCCAGGTGTGCCCAGGTGTGCCAGGAGGCCACGGGCAGCAGGACCAGGGCAGTGCCCACCCTGGGCTACCCAAACCCCGGGACAAAACCCCACCTGTTGGAGTTATAGACACGGATGGAATCAGTCCAGAAGAGCTACGGCGAACTTGTTGGTGTGAGGGTGCCAGGCGAAGGCCCGGACGGTGCAGCCAGCCCTGGAGGGGGGACAGGGCAGGGTGAGACCCCCCAGCACCCCCTGGGCTGGCAAAGACCCTTCTCAGAGTTCCCAGAGAAATAAAACTTCTTTTTTGCTGCTCAAACAGGACCATTTTCTTGAGAAATTCCCCACTTCTGGGAATTCTTTACAGGGCTCTGCTGAGGGGATAGTGACCACAGCCTGGGGCTGGAATTGGAAGGAATTTTCCAGGATCTGATCTCTTCTAACCCTGATCTCTCTCTGACCAGGGCACACAAACCAGGGCAGCCAGAGCCAGTGGGGAAGTATTTGCCTTTAATGGCTGAGCCCACCCAAATGGGGCCATCCTGTCCTTGTACCCCCATCCCCAGGAGGGGTCCCAGACCCCAGCACGGTGATTTTTGGACACCCAGGACTCACCAGTCCACGGCCTGGGAGAAGGCTGCGATCATGTCCTCACTGGTCAGCTGCAGGGGAGAGAGCACTGAGCTGGCAGCAAGCATCCCCAGTGTGCAGCCCTTTTTCCCTCTCCCCCCACCTGTATTTGGGCCCCTCTTGGAGCACTTTGCTGCTCAAACACCTTCCCAGTGTCCATTTTCCACCGGTGGAGGAAGGAGTAGCATCTGGAGCTGGGCATCACCAGGAGGAGCATCGTGGGAAGGTTTTCAGTGGGGAAGGGACCACCGTCCACCCCAAACCGCTGCTCCCCTTGCCCCTGCCTCCCCCAGCAGCAGGGATCAGGCTGGAAGGACTCACGGAGAGGTGTGGGAACAGAGATCCGTGCAGCGAGGACAGCCAGCGGCACACGGCCAGCGCGTGGCTCGAGCCCGTCCGCAGCCACTGCAGCCCTGGGGGGACAAAGGACCCTCAGCGTCCCTGCCAGCACTACAGGCGACACGGGCAGGGACAGCATAGCACAGCCAAAGCACCCCAGCGAGACCCGGGAGATCTCCAGGCAGCCCACACTCACCCTCCTCCTCGGCACTGGCGAGCTCCCTGAGCAGCCCACAGAGCCCGGCATCGCGCCTGTGGGAGAGCGTGATCACCTCCTGTCCCCCTGCCCGTTTTGGGGGCAGATCTGGGGACAGCGGGGGACTCACCAGGCGCTGAGGCAGCGCTTCCAGAGGGACTCGCGGTGGTGGATGAATGGCGGGCGGGGCGCTGGGCTCCAGGCGGCCGTGAGCCTTGAGGGGCTCCTTGGGCAGGCTCAGCACGGGCAGGTCGGGCACCTGCAGCACCCACAGCACCCCTGAGCCCCGGGGACAAAGGGACCCCTGCCCCAGGGCAAGGGGCAAACGGCGATGGGAGGAAAGAAGGGGCACAAGGAGGGGCGAAGGAACAGCCTGAGGGTGCCTGGAGGAGGACAGACCCCGGCAGAGGGGAGCGAGCTCCAGACACAGCTGCGGGGGACAAATGTGGCACCCCCAAGGCTGGCACGGCTCTGGTAGCAAAGGGGACTTCCCTGGCTTGGGGGTCTCAGCTGGCTCTGAGGAGGGGATGAATGGGAAGGAGGGGTTCGCCCGGCCCTGGGAGTCTCACCTGGCTCTGGAAGGCCAGCGGGAGCTGCTCGCTGAGGCGGCCGCAGACCAGGGCGTTGTTGAACTCGTACAGGGTGACATCCCCAGGGGGAGGCGGCGGCGGGAACAGCCCCAAGGAGCACATGACGGTGCCGAGCCTGGGGGCGAAACCGGGGTGGGGGGACGACAGCTGAAATCTCCAGTGTCCTCGGGATGCGCTGGCTCCAGGCCGGCGGCCCCTCCGCTGGCCCCGGTGCCCCGCGGTTTCCCCCCGGTGACCCCGGCTCCCCCTCACCCGCTCACAGCCCCCGGTGCCCCGCGGTTTCCCCCCGGTGACCCCGGCTCCCCCTCACCCGCTCACAGCCCCCGGTGCCCCGCGGTTTCCCCCCGGTGACCCTGGCTCCCCCTCACCCGCTCCCCGCCCTGAGCCCCCGGCGCCGCCATCTTGGTTCCCCTCACCCCTGCCCGCTCCCGGTTCGCGCCAATCGCCGCCGCGCACCACCCTCGTGGCCGTGGGAGCGTGGGGGGGGGGGAATTAAAAGGGCCGAGGCTCGCGGAGGAAAAGCGCGGAGCCCTCACTGGGGGAAGGCGCCGCCCTCCGCGCTTTTCCTCCGCGGGGGAGAGGGAATCTTAGCGTGCCCTGAAAATATGCTCTCCTCCGGTGCCTTAGTGGCTCTCCGGTTGTAATGGGGACTGATAAAAGTGAGGACCACATTGCTGTCGTTGCCCCTTTAAGAAAGGCCCCTCCCCTGGAGGGGCGGGGCGGCGGCCCGTGCGGCCGGCGGGTCACGTGGTGGCCGAGCGGGGCTGCTCCGGGACCGGGAGCGGGGACGGGAGCGGGACCCCCGCGACACCCCCGGGTCCTGCGGGCACCCCCGCGACACCCCCGCGACACCCCCGCGACACCCCCGGGTCCCGCGGGCACCCCCCGTGTCCCGCACCCCGCTGTCCTGCGGGTACCCCCGGTCCCGCCCCCCCTCGCGGGTTCCCGGGGCATCCCGGTGTCCTGCGCTGCCGTGGCCGCAGTGCTGCCTCCCCTGGTGTCCCCTCTCGCGGGTGCCCGTGTCCCTTCTCCCCGTGTCCCCTGGGTGCCGCTCCCGCCGCGTGCCCCCTCCTTGGCTCGCCCCCAGCCCCTCTCCCGGGGCTCCCGCTTTTCTGGTGTTTATCTCCGTGTTTTCCTTAGCGGCCGCAAGAGTTATTTTAATTTTCTCAGGATATTAAATAAAGGCGGCGGGGGGAGCTGCGGCGGGGGGCCCCACATTCCTCGTCCGTTACGGAGCGAGCGGGGTTCGATCGGAGACGACGATTTGGGACGGCGCCGACATCAGAGGCACCGCAGGGCTGGCGTGGCCTCGTGGCGTCCCCCGGACCGCCCCAAACCCGGCCCTGGTGGGGCAGCGAGACAGGAAAAAAGCCGATGGTGGCGGGGGGGGGGTCCCCGGTGGGGTTGGGGGGGGGGTTGCTGGATGGGGCTGGGCTCTGTGGTTTGGGAGGCTCCGGGCGGTCGAGCCCTCGGTGGCCGCCGGGCCGGGGTTTGGCTCGGGGACGTGGCTCGGTGCCCTGCTTGGCACCGGCCCACCCACGGCGAGCGGCAGCACGGCTGGCGGTTTGGGGGGGAAAAACCCCCCAAAACGGGCAAATTGGTGTCGGGGAGAGTGTGGCTGGCTTGGGGGCTACGAGAAAAGGTGGCACTGCTACTCTGAATTCCCCCAGGAGCCACCCTGGGGACAGCTCTGCCACGCTCTGTGTGGTGGCACTGAGCTCCGGCCACTCCATTGATGCCTCCGTGCCTCAGTTTCCCCACCCTGTGTCCCCCCTTTCCCTGGGGACAGCTGGGTCCCGGCCAGGTCGTGGCCACGGTGACTCACGCGGGGGCTGGCACGGGAACCTTCTGCCATCCCTGTCCCCTCCGGGGCCATGGGTGCCAGCAGCTGCCCCCCTGCTTCGTGCTGGCACCGGGGCTCTTTTCCGCCTCCTTTTGCCTTTTTCCGTGGCTTTTTGGGGCTTTTTTTTCAGGAAAAGCCCCAAACCAGGGCTGAGCACATCAAAGGGCTGGCAGGAGCCCAGGGCATGGGGGAGGGGGAGCTCGGGGGGAGCGAAGCGGGGTCCCCGCCAGCCCACAGCGCCCAAAATTGGGGTGTCCTCGGGGACACGTGGCCCCGCTGCGTGCCCAGTGCTGCCACGTGGGCCCTGGGATGTGGCCGGGGGGAAACTGAGGCACAGGGCTGTGCACACACGTGTTCCCATGCACACGTGTGTCTGATGTCCCTGGGAGTGGGGACGCAGCTGTTGGGGACACACATGTGCAGGATGAGGCTGGCAGGGGGACAAGTCCCATCGGGCTCCCCAAAAGCGGTCTGAGGGTCCCTGAGGTTGGGGACATGGGGACAGAGCAGTATGGGACCGGGGGGGACATGGGGGACAGGGAGATGTGGGACTGTGGGGACCACAGGACACGTCCCTACAGGGTCCGGGGGACACGGCTGGGGTCCTGGGAAAGGGGAGAGGGACAGGGGACCATGGGGATACGGCGCCCTAGGGGTTGAGGACAAGGGGACAGCACAGCTTGTCCCCAACCCCGCTCAGCTCCCGCTACCCCCAGAGAGGGGGGACACAGCAGCCCCGAGCAGGGCCACGTCCGTCCTCCCTCTGTGCCTCAGTTTCCCTCGGAGCCCTGCAGGGAGGGGGAAGCTGAGCCCATCCCTGTGATGAAGCCCCCCGGCCTCAGCTGCAGAAGGGGGGCCCAGCTCCACTCTCAATCCTTTTATTGCTTTTTTCCAGGAGGGGCAGGCAGCTAAAGAGAGGGGGGGGACACGTTACAATAGCACTGATGAACCAGGCTGGGGGAGGGGGGCAAACCCTGTCCCTGAGTGCGGGGGGCGAGGCTTGGGGGGCAAGAAGGTTTAAGAGGGTGGAGGGGAAGACAGAAAAGGGGGGGTATCACCTTGACACCCCCTGTGAGCCCCAGAGCGCTTGGAGAGCCCCCCCATAATTTAAGACATAAATTAGAATGGCTAACGAGGAGCTGGGGAATTGGGGGGGAGTGGGGGGCAGCACCCCGTAATAAATATCCCCAGCGGCGTGGAGGAGGAGGAGGATGAAGACGAAGACTTGAAAGGCTCAAATCTCCAACAAACTCCCGGCTTCGGGACTGCCGCCGTCCTTGCCGGGCGAGGCGGGCGGCGGCCGGGGGGACGCGGGGGGCTGCTCGGAGCCGGGGGTCGGCTTGGGGGGACCGGGGTCGGCGTGGGTCTTCTGGTGCTTGCTGAGGTGGTCGCTGCGGGTGAAGCGCTTGCTGCACAGCAGGCAGGTGAACTTCTTCTCGCGCGTGTGGGTCCGGACGTGGCGCTCCAGCTCGTCGGAGCGGGTGAAGCGCTTCCCGCAGAAGAGCCAGTTGCACACGAAGGGTCGCTCCCCCGTGTGCCAGCGCAGGTGCGCCTTCAGGTGCGAGGCTTTGCCGTACACCTTCCCGCAGCCCGGGATGTGGCAGCTGTGCACCGGCTTCCGCCGCGACCCGCCCGGGCCCCCGAGCCGCTCCAGCTCCTGGCAGTTGGGACAATCGCACGCCGGGCGTCCCCCCAAGGAGCCGCCGCGGGGACCCTTCGGGGTCTCGCCCGGCGTGGGTTTCGGGGTGGGGGGCGCCGCGGGGGTGTTGGTGTACGGAGGGGGGTTCAGAGCGCCGAAATCGGAGCCGTAGGTGGGCAGAGGGGGGCTGAGGGTGGGCTGGCCCTGCAGCGAGCCCTGCAGCCCCTCGGCGCCCGCCGGCCCCCCCAGCCAGCCCCCGTTGGGGTGCACATCCCACCAGGACGGGGCCGCGGGCCCCGAGCCCCCCGGCAGCCCCCCGCCGATGCCGCCCTTGTACCAGGAGCCGTAGGGGTGCGGCATCTCCAGCGAGGGGTACACCCCCGGCAGGCACTCGCTCGGGGGATGGCCCTTGGCCGCCACCACCACGGGGGCCCCCAGCACCTCCTGGGCGCCGGACGGGGCTGGGAATGGGTGGCCGAAGGGGCCGTAGTCGGGGCCGTAGGGGCCGGGGGAGGCCTGGGGACTGGCGGACGGCGACAGCAGCCCCGGGGCGCTGGGGAAGGCGGCGGCATAGGAGTCACCCATGGCTGCGGCGGCGGCGGGGGCACCCCGAGGTGTGGGGCGATGTCAGCGGGGGCTTGCGGCCATGGCACTCGGCAGCCTGTGGAAAAGGGGGACGGGGCATGAGGGGCACCGTGTGCCACGGGGTGACCGGTCCTGGGGGTCACCCAGTGCCAGGGAACCCCCAGCACTGAGGGCAGCTGTATTGGGGTGTCAGCCCCGCTGGACACCCCTTGCAGGGGCACCCAGCAGCACCCCCAGCCCCACGGTGCCACCCACCCACCCCCCAACACTCCCCATCCCTTTTGCCTCAGTTTTGCCCCACAGAGCTGAGGCCACCCCATCACCCCCCCAGCCCAGCATCCCCTGCAAGGGGCTTCTCTGGGGGCTGCTGTGGGGTTGAGCTGGTGGCAGGGCTTCCCCCCCACCCCCAATCTCGGCTCCTTCTGCCTTTATGGCCTTTTAATCGAATTATGCTGTGGCCTCCCCCCTCCCCGGGCGACTTCCTCTGCTTTTATGCCCGTCATGGCTTTCAGCTGCGCCGGCTGGGCCGGGGTGTCACAAGCTGTCCCTCGCCTCCATCACCCCCAGCGTTCCTTTTATTTTTTTTTTTTTTTTTTATTAATCTCTTCACCCACTTTGGGGTATTTCCACGTTGGGATTTTTTTTTTTGGTCGGTTTGTTTTTAGGGTGTCCCCCCCGACACTCCCCTTTCTTTTTTTTTTCGTGGTTTTTGCGCCTATTTTTATGCCGGCCCCGGCCGTGGCCGCAAGCGCGCTCCCGGTTTTCCAAGTATAACAAGGGCCAGGCCTGTGCCCCGGGAACGCTGCCCTGCCGCGAGAGCCGAGGTAATTAAAACCAGGGCGAGCGGCAAACGGAGGCGCACGCTTAAAATAGTGTCAAACTCCCATAAATCAGCTCCGCTTGCGCCGGGAAATTAAGGAGCAGGGAAGGAGCCCCGGGAGCTGCGGGCTGAGCACGGCATGAGCTCGCTGCACGAGTGGCCACTGCTGGGGGTGACAGTCCCTCGGGGGCTCCTGCTGGGTCAGGGATCCTGACCCCTCCTGTGTCCCCTCCTGGTGTGGGAGGGGTCCAGCCGGGGGTCTGGACTGGGGGTCCCCGGTCCCAAATTCCCGGTCCTGAATTCCTAGTCCCTTGTCCCTTGATCACCAGTGTCCAGTCCTTGGTCCCCAGTTCCAGTTCCCCATTCCCTGACCCCTCATCCCCCAGTCCCTGGTCCCCTAAATCCGCAGTTTCTTGGTCCCCTAAACCGAGTCCTTGTTCCCAGTCCCAATCCCCGTCCCCGGTCCGCAGTCCCCGGTCTCTGGCCCCCAGTGTCCCCACAGCCCTTGCCTCAGTTTCCCCCACCCTGCCAGTGCCACACTCTGTCCCCTGAACCGGAGGACACCCGGGCCTGGCTCCTCCGGTGCAGTGGCGCTGTCCCCAGCCAGAGGGACAGTTCAGGGTGACAGTGGCACTCGGCACCGTCCTCCCGCCCCTGTTCCCTCCCTGGGCGCAGCTCCTGCTGGGGCAGGGGACACACGTGTCCCCCGGCACAGGGACTGCGGGGGATGCTCAGGGCCCGCATAGGTCCCTGTCCCTGGGGGGTCCCATATTCCGGGAATCTCCCCCATCCTGGAGCACATCCCCCACCCCGCGGGTCCCAAATCCTGGGGTCCCTGTCCCCAAGGGGGGGACCCCCCATCCCCAGAAGGGAACCCCCCACCCCGTAGTCCTTTATCCTGGGGTCCCTGTCCCGGGGCAGTGTCCCTCGTCCCGAAGGGTGCTGGTCCCGGGGGTCCTTACCGCGCTCTGGGGTCCGGGGATGCCAGGGGTGGGTCCCGCTCCCGCCCGCGGTGTCGCGGTGCCGGTGTCCCGGGATGCCGGTGTCCCGGGATGCCGGGGCTCGGTGCGGAGGGAGGGACGGAGGGAGAGGGAGGGAGAGGGAGGGAGGGAGCACCGTGGCCACCGCCCGCCCCGCTGTGCCGCTGCGGCGGGGCTGGGCCGGGCCGGGACCGGGGCCGGGAGCGGGAGCCCGGCCCCGAACCGCCCCCGCCGGGGGGGCTCGGGGGGACCGCGGGAAGGGGGCAGGGGAAGGGGAAGAGGAAAAGGAAAAGAGGAAGGAAAAGAAGAGAGAGGGGAAAAGAAGAGAAAGGGCGGGGGGTGGGGGGGGGGGAAGAAGGGAAAGGGGAAAAGAAGGGAAAGAAGAAAGAGAAAAAGCACGAGGAATTAAAAGAGGAAAAGAAGTTAGGGAGAAAAAGAGAGAAAGAAAAGAGACGAGGAAAAAAAGGAAAATAGAGGAAAGGGGAAAGGAAAAGGGAAAGGAAAAGGTAAAAAGGAAATTAAAAAGGAGATGGAAGAATAAAGAAAAAATGTATGAGGAAATGGACGGAAAATGAAAGGAGACAGAAAAAGTTGTGAAGGGAGGAAGATGAGGAGGCTGAGAGCTGGAGGAAGGAGGGGAGATGGGAGACGGGGACCAGTGTGGGGAGAAGGAAAGGAGAAGAGTGGGGAGAGGGAAGGAAGGGAAAGGAGGGAAAAGGAAAGGAGAAGAGAGAGGAAATAAGGGGAGGAAAATGGGGAGGGAAAGGAAGGAGAGGAGGAGAAAGGGGTGGACAGCAGGAAAAGGAGGAAGGGGAAGTGGATGAATTGGAAAAGTGCTGGAAAGGAGCAAAGGAAAGAAGAAATAGATGGATGGGGAGGGGAAAGGGGAGAAAGGGACAAAGGAGGAGGGGACAGCTGGGGCACCCTGGGGCTTGTCACCCGAAAAGGTACCAGGATGATGCAGGGAGAGGGATGAGGGGCTGGGATGGGGCTGGAAGAGACCAGGGATGGGGACCAAGCAGGGACGGGGACCAAGGATGAACTTGGAGGTACCAGGGATGGGAATGGAGCAGAGATGGGGACAAAACTGGACCAGGAATGGGGATGGGTGGACAAGGGATGGGGATGGGATCAGGGATGGGGACAGCAAGGGACAAGGGATGGGGATGAGAGGGAGCTGGGTTGGAGCTTCAGGTACCAGGGATGGGGTCAGAGGTCTGGGGATGGGGACAGGAGTCAGGGATGGGCTGGGGATGGAGGGGAGATGGGGCTGGAGGGAACGGGGATGGGGGTCAAGGACAGAGCTGGGGAAAAGGACAGGGGACATGTGCAGGACGACAGGGACACACGTGCCTCTGGAGATGGGGCTCGGAACCCCCCTGTGCCTCGGTTTCCCCCGTAGAGGAATTGTTCCAACCGCTCTTTTTTTCCTCTTTTTTTTTTATTGTTTTACTCCTCCGTCCTTCCCATTTTCTTTTCGCTTCTCCCCTTCCCTGTTTCCCCCGCGGGGCCGGTCGGGAGCCAGCGGGGCCCTTTCCCAGCCCTGACTCAGGGCTTTCCACTCCGCAGCCGTCGGCGCCGCCGAAGGCCACAACCACCGCCCCTCCCCCCCTCGCTGGGGCTTCCACTGCCCACAAACTGGGAGCAAACTGGGACGGCCACTCCAGCCCTCCTCCTCCTCAGCCAGGGATGGGGGGGGCCACCTCATGGATTTTGGGGGGGGTTTCACTCCCACCAGCATCGCCCACCAGGGTCTGGTTCATTGGGGGAGGGGTCCGGCACTGCCCGAGCGGCCGGGGCTGCGATGGGGGTGTCAGTTGGGGTGGGGGTCTCTCCCCGGCTCGGGGGCGGTGGGGACCCCCCCGTGTGCCCCGGGACCCTTCAAAGCGCGGCGGCCGCGCGGGGGGGGCGGCGGCGGGGGCTGATTACAGGGCGGCGCCGGGCTCGGCCGCCCACGGCCCCGCGGCCGCGCCGGGCCCCCGCAATTACCCGGTATTTATACCCCGGCCGGACGCCGGGAGCTCGCCGGGGCGGGGGGGACACGGAGCGGGGGGGCTCCGTCCCCGGGCAGCCGGCCAGCCACCGTCCGTCTGTCCATCCATCCATCCCTCCATCCCTCCTCCTCTCCATCTCTCCTTCCCATCTCTCCTTCCCTCCTCTGCCTCTTTCACCCCCACTTATCAGCCTTGGCTCAGGAACGAGTTTGAGGGGGCTCAGTCCCCCTGCCCCAAATTTGGGGGGTCTCAGCCCCGTCATGACACGAGTTCGGGGGGTCTCAGCCCCCTGAGATGAGTTTGGGGGTTCTCAGCAGGACAGAGGTTGTCCGTGTCCCCATCCCGGTCCCCAGTGCGGGGGTGCCGGCAGTGTCGTCCCCCCCCCCCCGCTTCCCTCGGTGTCGCTGGGGGTTGGGCTGGGGCGGGGGGAAGCGGAACCAGCCCCGAATCACTTCCATGTGTGTGCGGGGGGCACTGCGGGCACTGGGAGGGAAGAGACCGGGAATGGGCACTGGGAATGTGGCACTGAGGGCACCGGGAATGCGCACACACAGCGCCGTGTCTCACCACCCCGGTGTTCCCAAGCCCCCCCTCCGTTCTGCCCCCACCCGGGGGACACCGGGGGTGACCCCCGCGTCCCCCCACCCCCCCCGGCGCGGTGTTCCCCCGTGTGCCCCCCAGCCCGGCCCGGCCCCGTCCGCCCTCTCCGGCCCCCGGATGTTTCCCTTGCGGTCGGAGGCCCCGAAATAGCACAGCCCCCGCGCTGGGTGCGCCGGCCACGGCCGCCCACGGGCCCTGCGGGACCGGGGGGGGCCAGGGGAGGCTCCGAGGGCCCGAAACGGGGCTGAGGCCCCCCCCAGCACCAGCCACGGGGGGCACCCCGGTGTTCGCAGCCCCGCCGGCATCCCAGTGATCCCCGCGAGGTGGGGGACAGGGAGGGTCTGGGGGACAAGAGGAGAGTAGGGGGAATGTGGGGGGGCCAGGAGGAGCCACGGGACATGTCGGGACATGGGAGGGTGAAGGGAGGTGCAGGGGGTCATGGAGGAGGTTGGGGGTCCCATATAGGACCCTGGGGGAGCTGGGGGATTCCATGGGATCATGAGGCGCCCAGGGGGACATCAGGGAACCCAGGGGGACCTGGGAGCATCTGGAGGGACCCAAGGGGACACTGAGGATGAGGAGGGACCTGCAGGGACAGAGGGGGACCCGGAGTGGGGCTGGGGGGTTCCCACCCACAGGGAAGCCGGAGCAGGGCGGCCCCGGGGCTGAGCGGTGCCCACGGCCCCGATGTTACCTCCCACCCTTCAATTATCCCGGGAATTATCCCTGGAAATAACTGCGGGGGCCGCGGGGGGGGGCACCGAGCCGGGGGGGGCAGAGACGGATCCCCGGCAGGGACAGACAGAGCCTGGGACAGCCGGACAGACCCCGGGGAGACAGCAGTGGCCCCTGGGGGGACAGAGGTGACCCCTGGGGGTTCAGGGGTGGCCCCCAGCGCTGCGGGGACCCCAAGCCTGCCCCCCCTCTCCGTGTGTGTCCCCCCCCCCGCCATGTGGTTCCCATCGCACTGCGGTGCCGAAGCCACATCAGAGCGGCGGCGGCAGCAGCCGCGGGGGCGGCACCGGGGGCCTGACCCTTCCTCCGCTGCCGAAGGACCCCCCCAGGTTGCCGAGAGGACCCCCCCAAGCTGCCACCGTGCCCCGTGTCCCCCCCCAAGTTGCCAAAGACACCCTCCCGTGCAAATCTGGGGTACACTACCTGTCCCCCAAGCCCTGGGACCGCCGCAAGTTGTCCTAAGATACCCCCCCCCCAAGCTGCCAGGGACCCCCCCGGCCCAGGGACCCCCCAGCTGCCAGCGACCCCTCCCCATTTCTGAGCCCCCCAAACTGGCCTGGGTGTATCCCCCCCCCCCCCGGTTCCCCGTGTTTCCCCCCCGGTTGCCCCGGGGCCTGTGACCCCCCCGGCGCCCCCGCCCGTCGCTGTCCCCGGGCCGGGCTGCCCTGGCTCGCGCCGCGCTGCATTTCTGCGGTTCCCAACCCAAAATTGCTGGGAGTCGCCCGGCGTCGCCCTGATTCCTCCGCGGCCGCGACCTGCGGGGGGGGGGGGACCCGGGAGGACAATCGGGGGGGGGGCGGGGGGGGTGGGGCACCCCAGGCTGCTCCAGCCGCCCCCCCCGGCTCGCCCCAGTGCTCCCAGTTTGCCCCCAGTCCAAGACTGAGGGTTCCTCTGTCCCCGTCCCGTGTCCCCTGAGCTCACGTGGCCATTGGGAGGTGGGGACAAGGACACGGATGGGGACAGGACAGGCATGGGGACAGAAGCAGAGGGAGCGCAGGGACAGTGACAGGGTTGGGGACAGGACAGGACCCTGGTTTGAGAACCCCACTGGGGACAGGACAGGGTTGGGGGCACTGTCGGTGACAGGGCAGGGTTTGTGACACTGTTTCTTGGTCCCATTGTCGGTGACACTGTCGGTGACAGTCGGTGCCCGGGTCCCGCTGTGGCGGGTGACAGGACACTATCGGTGACACTGTCGGTGACACTGTCGGTGACAGTCGGTGCCCGGGTCCCGCTGTGGCGGGTGACAGGACACTGTCGGTGACACTGTCGGTGACACTGTCGGTGACAGTCGGTGCCCGGGTCCCGCTGTGGCGGGTGACAGGACACTATCGGTGACACTGTCGGTGACACTGTCGGTGACAGTCGGTGCCCGGGTCCCGCTGTGGCGGGTGACAGGACACTATCGGTGACACTGTCGGTGACACTGTCGGTGACAGTCGGTGCCCGGGTCCCGCTGTGGCGGGTGACAGGACACTGTCGGTGACACTGTCGGTGACACTATCGGTGACACTGTCGGTGACAGTCGGTGCCCGGGTCCCGCTGTGGCGGGTGACAGGACACTATCGGTGACACTGTCGGTGACACTGTCGGTGACAGTCGGTGCCCGGGTCCCGCTGTGGCGGGTGACAGGACACTGTCGGTGACACTGTCGGTGACACTATCGGTGACACTGTCGGTGACAGTCGGTGCCCGGGTCCCGCTGTGGCGGGTGACAGGACACTGTCGGTGACACTATCGGTGACACTGTCGGTGACAGTCGGTGCCCGGGTCCCGCTGTGGCGCCCCCGCCAGGCGGCAGCAAAGCCTCGGGCTCGGGGGTGGCACCGCCTGGCCGCGACCACCAGGGGGCGTGGGGGCACTGGGGACACTGGGGCGGGGTCCTCATGGGGGGCAATGAGGGGTTAATTGAGGGGGGGGTCCTCATGGGGGGCATTGAGGGGTTAATTGAGGGGGGGTCCTCATGGGGGGCAATGAGGGGTTAATTGAGGGGGGGGTCCTCGTGGGGGGCATTGAGGGGTTAATTGGGGGGGGTCCCAATGGCGGGCACTGGGGAGTTAATTGGGGGGGGGGCTCGATGGGGGGAAATGAGGGGCTAATTAGGGGCATTAAAAGGGGGGGTGTAATGGGGGCAGGTCCTGCCGTGGCTCCCTCGAGCCCCCCAGCCGATCCCATCCCCAGCCCCCCGGGGCTCAGGTCCGGATGGGGACAGTCCCGGTGTCCCTCCCCAAAACACTGGGGCAGGGCCTGGCGGGACCTTTTGCCCCCAGGTGCCGCCACTGCGGGCCAGGAGGGGACACTGAGCGGCCCCAGTGGTCCGGGGGGATGGAGCAGGGACAGGTCGTCCCCAAGCCCCACCGGGTGCGGGGGCGAGGCCGCGGGGCCTTCCCGGGCTGCGGGGCGGGAATTGGGCCGAAAACACCGGGAAATGGGAAGGTCACGGACGGAGGGCGGTTTTGATACTGGAAAGCGAAGCCAAAGCCATTCCGTGTCCCTTGCTGTCCCCTCGCCGCTGTGTCGCTGGCTGCGATCTCCTCCCGCCGCGCCCCGCCCGCCCCGTTTGCCACCAAACCGCTCGCTTTTCTGTAAAATAAACAACCCCTAACCCCCCAAAACTCCCCAAGCTGCGTTCCCAGTGCAAGGGCAGTCCGGGATCCCCGCTGTGGCGCCCGCTGTGTCGGGACAGGGATGAGCTATGTCGTGACAGGGCGCTGGGGGTGTTCACACAGCGCCGCGGGCCCGTGAAGACGTGTCGCAGCGCCATGGCGGCTGTCGCGACAGGGCTGAGCAAGCTCGTGGCGCGGAACAGGGACTCAGGGAGGGAAGAGCCGCACGTAACCCGCGGTACCGCCGGCGGAGGGGGCCTCGGCGCTGCCAGCGGAGCCCGGCCGAGCCCCAACACAACATGGCGCCGGCTCCGCCATGCGCCGCGCCGTCCCCCCAAGGGCGCAGCCGGGCCGCTGGCCCCGCCCTTCCGCGGCGCCCATTGGCCCGTTTGAGAGCGACCGGCACTCTGATTGGCTCCGCGGCGCGCCGCGGCAGCCGCCTCCGCCTTTGGATTGGTCAGCAGTCCCGTCAATAGCTGCGCCCCGCCCTCCCCGCAGCGCGGCCGGCGGGGCCGGTTGGCGGCCCCCGCTGCCAGCTACCCCCGCGCCCCGCCTCCCGCGCCCCGTTGGCCGCGGCGCACGCCCGTCACTCCGCTGCCCGCGCCGCCGCGGCCGCGCCCATACGGGGTCTCCCTGCGAGCCCGCGCGGGCGCTGATTGGCTGTGCCGCCGCCCGCCCCCTCCCCCCCGCGTCCCCATTGGCCGCCGCCCCGCCGCGCTCCCCCTCCCCCACGGGGCGGGGCGGCGGGGGCGGGGCCCGCCCGCCCTCCTCCCCCCCCCCCCCCCGCGCCGCGGCGCCCTCGCTCCCCATTGGCCGCGCGGCCCGTCGTTCCGCCGCCCGCGCGGCGCCCATTGGCTGCGGGGGGCGGCGGGGGCGGGGCGCGGGGCTGCGGCCGCGGCGCGCGGCCCCTCCCTCGGCAGCCCCTCGGCGGCACCGGCGGGTTCGGCCGCTCGCCCGCCCGCGCCCCCGCCCCGCCCCGCGCGCACGGCCCGGCCCCGGCACCATGAGCGGTAAGGACGGGGCCGGGGCCGAGCGCCGCGCGGGGCTCCGGGCACACGCAGAGGCGGTGGCGCCCGCCCGCTCGGAGGGGCCAGAGGCGGCCCCGCCCCGCCGGGCCGGGCCGGGCCCCGCCGGGCCGGGCCTCGCCGCGCCGCGCCGGGGGGACCTGCCGGGGGAGGGACCCGGGGGAGGGGGGAAGGCCTCGGGGGAGGGACCGGCGGCCGCGCCTGGCAGGGCTGGAGCGGAGGAGGGGGCGGCGGGGAATGATGGGGAGGCCCCGGGCATCGGGGCTGGGGGCGGGGGGGGGCGAGGGAGGAAGGGATCCCGGGGGATCGCGCGCGGAGATGGCGGGGGGGGCCGTGGGGGTGGGCGGCTGCGAGCGCAGGGACCGGGGGGCTTTCCCCCATTCCCGGGCAAGGCGCCCTGCGGGGGCGGATGCGGGAGCCGAGGGCGGGGGGGGCCGTGCGGGAGGGCCGTGGGAAGGTGCGAGCGGCCGGGGGGGCTCGGAGGGGTGTTCAGCGTCCCCCCCACCCCCATGTGAACCCTGGTGAGGGGTGCTGGGGATGAGGGCAGGACCGGGAGCCGCAGCCCCGTGGCCGGCGGAGGATGAGGAGGCTGCCGAGCGCTGGGAGAGGAAGGATTTGGTGGGAGCGGGGACTCCGCGCTGGGGGGGTCGCGGGTGGGGCAGCCCCGGGCAGGGGATCCCGCGGGCCGGACCAAGGGGGGGAATCCCGGGGTGGATCCGCGGGCCCGGGGCGGGAGGTGTGTGCCCGGGCCGGCGGGCAAGGCAAGGGGGAGGCCCGGGGAGGACCTCGGCGGGGGCCAGGGAGTGTCCCGAGCGGGCGGGGAGGAGCTGGAGCCTGGAGCAGGGCCGGGTCCTCCCCCCCTGTCCCGCTGCCAGCGCCCCTTTGGCAGCTCCCTGCGCTTCCCAGCCCCTTCCCGGCTGCGCCAGGAGCACATGGTCCCCCCGGAGCCAGCCCGCCGTGTCCCCTTAGGGCCCTGCCCGGCCTTCCCGAGCCTCGTGCCGCTGTCCTGCCCCAAAATGTCCCTAACCGGGGCTGTCGCTTCCCTCCCGCGCAGACCAGGAGAGCCCCGAGGAGATGTCGGCTGTGAAGCCCGACAAGGGTGAAGGCGACGCCAGCAGCACCAGCAGCGCCGGCGGTGGGGAGGCCCAGGTGAGTGGGGGGAGGATCGGCCCCCACCCGGCCCCGCTGGCCCCGGGGAACTCGTGGCAAAGTCCAGGGCCGGGCCGAGCTGTTTGCTGGGCCCAGGCGAGCATTTCAGCGCAGGCAGGAAGAGGAGGGTGAGCACTGCCAAGCAGCGCCCATGGCTTCCCCTCCTCCCCGGCTCTCCTTGGAAACACGCAGTTCCCCTGCTCCCAGTGACACCACGGCCCCCACTGGCCCTTCTCCAGCTCGGGGTGCCCAGGAATGACCCTCCTTCCTGGGGGTTCGTTGTGCCACAGGGGGATTCCCCGGCTTCGGGGTGGAGGAGCCCTCTCCCCTCGACTTTCCCAGGCAGGCTCCCTCCCCTTTCCTCTCTCCCAAAGGGCTTTTCCCTGTGGGTTCAGGCTGTCCTGGCCTGACAGCCCTGTGCCTGGCAGTTGTATTTTTCCGGCTGTGGGTGGGTTTGTTCAGGAAGGAGTGTTTATCTTTTCCGAGTACGCTCCTCCCTGTTTTCTCTTTTTTTTTTTTGTTTCCCCGTTGTTTTTTTTTCACTCTGGGCCTGCCCCTCGGGTCTCCTCCCACCCCATAACTCCTCCTCTCATCCCCAGGAGTCACAGCCGTCCCCGCTGGCCCTGCTGGCAGCCACCTGTAGTCGCATCGAGTCTCCCAATGAGAACTCCAACAGTTCCCAGGGCCAGCAGGGCGGGAGTGGCGAGCTGGACCTGAACGCGGCCGCCGCCCAGCTCACCCAGTCAGCCAACGGCTGGCAGATCATCTCGGCGGGCTCCAGCACCCCCACGGGCTCCAAGGAGCCGGGCAGCAATGGCAGCAACGGCGGCGACGCCTCCAAGAGCCGCCCGGTCAGTGCTGGGCCCTACGTGGTCACCTCGGCGTCCGGCCTGCAGAACCAGCAGGTGCTCACGGGCCTGCCGGGCGTCATCCCCAACATCCAGTACCAGGTGATCCCCCAGTTCCAGACCATCGACGGGCAGCAGCTGCAGTTTGCCACCACCCCAGCGCAGGTGAACGTGCAGCAGGATGCGTCAGGGCAGCTGCAGATCATCCCCGGCTCCAACCAGCAGATCATCACGAGCCGCGCGGGCGGCAGCAACCTCATCGCCATGCCCAACCTGCTGCAGCAGGCTGTGCCCATCCAGGGCGTGGGACTGGCCAACAACAGTCTCTCCGGGCAGACCCAGTACGTGGCCAATGTGCCCGTGGCCCTGAACGGCAACATCACCCTGCTGCCGGTCAACAGCGTGGCTGCCAGCCTGGCCCCCACATCCCAGACGGGCACCCTGAGCAGCTCGGGCTCGCCAGACAGCAGCTCCCAGCCGGCCACCTCGGGGGCTGCCAGCAGCTCGGGCAGCACGGCCACGTCCCAAGCTAGCTCGGGCGCCTTCTTCACCAATGCCAACAGCTACTCCACCACCACCACCACCACCAGTAACGTGGGCGTCATGAATTTCTCCACCAGCGCCACAGTGGGCACCAACGTGCAGGCGCAGACCCCCCAGAGGGCCAGCAGCGTCCCCAGCTCGGACTCTCTGCAGACCCCAGTGTCCGGGGTGGCCCTGCAGCCGGGGCAGCAGAAGGAAGGGGATCAGAGTCAGCAGTCGCAGCAGCAGCAGCAGATCCTGATCCAGCCCCAGCTGGTCCAAGGAGGGCAGACGATCCAAGCCCTCCAGACCACCCCGCTGTCTGGCCAGACCTTTGCCACTCAAGCCATCTCCCAAGACACCTTGCAGAACCTGCAGCTCCAAGCCGTGCCCAACTCGGGTCCCATCATCATCCGCACGCCCACAGTGGGTCCCAACGGGCAGGTGAGCTGGCAGACCATCCAGCTGCAGAACCTGCAGGTGCAGAACCCCCAGGCGCAGACAATCACGCTGGCCCCCATGCAGGGCGTGTCGCTGGGCCAGACGGGCAGCACCAGCACCACGCTGACCCCCATCGCCTCCCTGCCCAGCGGCACCGTCACCGTCAACGCCGCCCAGCTCTCCTCCGTGCCGGGCCTCCAGACTATTAACCTCAGTGCCTTGGGAGCGTCCGGGATCCAGGTGCATCAGCTGCAGGGGCTGCCCCTGGCCATCGCCAACGCCCCCGGTGAGTGCTCGGGTCCAGTTCCCGTTTCGTAGCCAGGCACGGGAAGGCGAAACGCTGGACCCTGCAGGGCCGGGCCGGGGCTGGGCTGGGCGTGGTTGGTGTCAAGTGGTGTTGGCGAGTGGGGTGGGGCTTGTGCTGGCCCTGGGGAGGGAGTGTGGAACCTGTGTTGGTCACCAGAAGACACAAAAGGTCTTTTTGGGGGATTTAAATCTTAGAAAGAAAGGGAGGAGATGACTGTGGGGGGAAAGTGGAGAAGAAGGGGGACACCTGGTTTTGTACCACTGTCCTGCCCTGGTGGGCACCCAGGGGTCTCGGGTCAGGGCTGGGGTGAGGAGCCAAGTCCAGCTCAGCTCCTTGGCTGAGTCTGTAAAGAGTCACAGCCATAAAACACAGGGATTAACTGAAAACCCCATGAAAACAAACACAGTCACGGAGCCGCGGGGAGTTCCTCACAGGGGCAGAAGAAAGGGCTCATTAAGTGTCTGGGTGCTGGCACGGGACAGCGTGACCTCAGCGTGGCCCAGACGGTCCCGTGGGCATGGGGCACCCTGCTCAGCTCCCCTGGATCCATCCCGCCGTCTCCACAGCCTGAGAACAGCGGGATACGTGGATGTGGGAGCTGAGCTGGAGCCTGCTCAGCTTCCGCCTCGGAAGGGATCGGTTGTGGGAGTGCTCTGCACTTGCTTTTCCACTGTTTTCCTCGGGGGGTTTTTTGGGTTTTTTTTGGTGGTTTTTTTTGGGTTGTTTTTTTTTTTTTTTTTGTGTTCTGGCTCTGGCTAAAAGGGGCTGTTGCTGGATTTAGTCACAGTTGAGAGGCAGCAGAAAATGTTGCTCAATCCACCCCGAGCTTCCCTCTCGCGAGAGGCGGCGGCCGCTCCCCCGGGCTTGTTTTGCAGCATTATTTTGGGCTGTTGCTACAGCAGCTTGGCTCTCAGGCGAACCACGGGTCACTCCATCCTCGGGATTAGCCTGATCCTTGGATTTCCCCGAGCGCAGGGACCCGCGGGGGCTCCCACAGGCTGGGGTTTACACCTGGAGGGGGGGACATGCATGGCCCCGGTGTGTGGGATCCCTGTGGGGTCCCCTCGCTGCGATCCCTGTGCCTGGGGCCGCTCCCGCCAGGGCCGGGGCTCGTTCCCTGTGTGTTCCCTGGCTCGTTCCTTGTTTTGAAGGCGCTGGAGAAAGGCATGGGCGAGCCCCAGTTCCTGTATTCATGCCTGGCTCTGCCCTTGGAGGTGGGACAGGGAGGAACATTCTAGAGCCCACCCATCCACCGCGCTCACGCTGCAAAGCCGCCGCCTCCTCCTCCTCCTCTTTCTCCTCCTCCTCTCCTTTTTTTTAGCTCAGCAGCTCTCAGCCCTTGATCCACGGTGATGAATTCCCCGCGAGCGGTGGCAGCGGCAGCAGCGGGGCCTCCTCACTCTGGCCCCAGCCCCAGGATGTGACGCTGGCACTGTCGCCATGACATGGTGGCATTTGAAAAGCCAAAGCAGGGTTCAGAGCAGCTTTTTTGGGGAGCCCCAGCTCCATGGGATGGTCCGGGAGGCTCCTGGGATGAAATGGGGAAAGCTGTGGCCAGGACAGAGCTTCCTGGCACCGATCCAGTGGCAGGATTTGACTCCAGGCTGGAGGAGTTTTTCTCCAGCCATGTCCCTCAGACGTGGCAATGAGTCCCTTTGTCCCCCACCAGCCCCTCTCCAGGGGGTGCTGAGCCCCCCCAGACCTGCGTCCCTCCAGATCTGAGCTCTCCGATGGGAATTTGAGGGAGGGGTTTGTTCCCAACACTGCCCAAATCCCTGAGCATTTTCCAAGCCTCCACGTGTGCTGGAACTTTCTGCTCCAGGCAGGGAGTTGGGAGGGATTTTTGGAGCTGAGAAAGCTCCTCTGCTTCCCAGAGAGGTGAGTGGAAAACAAACCCTTGGTGAGGAGGAGACTGCAGCTGGTTTTCCTTGGATCCTGCTGCGTGTTCCAGCGTGGTGGGGAAGGAGAAGGAGGTGCCTAGCAGCCAGGGCTGTGGTGGCCCCGGCTGCCACCTGGGCTGACAGAGCTGCATGTCCTGCCCCTTCCAGAGCTCAGCTCGGCCTCCTGGGGGGTTCTGTGTCCCCTCCTGACCCCCATGGACAGGGGGCTGTGGCTCCTGCCCCTCGGGCCCGTTGCCAGTGAGGTTTTCTCCTTTTTTTTGGCAGGGGGAAAAATCCCCTGGGGAGAAAACAACGCCCGAAAAGGTGTTTAAAACTCGGATTTTTTTGCTGCTGGGTGTGAGGCAGAGCCTAGTGCCATGTACAGGTTTAACTCAGCGTCTCTGTTAATGGGATGGCTCGAAGGCTGTTCCCTCCTCCTCCTCAGCCGGGCTGGGAAGGAGCCGAGGCAGGGGCAGGTCTGTGACCACCAGGGGTGGCATGTGGGCAAACAGGCCCTGCCGCCAGCTCTGCCCCCAGGGAGGGCACCCCCAGAGCCAGGGAGGGAGGATTTCCTCAGCTGACAGTGCCCCAAAACCCTCCCGGGGCTGTGACGTGAGGGACAGGGGGCTCAGGTGGGGCCTGTGACACCTCCGTGGGGTCTGAGAGTCGCCTCGGTGTCACCCCAGCCCGCTCAGGGAGGGGACATCCTGTGTGAGGGGGGTGATGGCAGGGATTTTGTGACGTCAGGGTTTCTCTTCCTCTTTTGCCGTAGGGAGGAGGAGAGGGACTGTTCTGAGCTCGGTGTCCTTAGAGTGGCTCTGTCCCCATGTCCCTGGCAGAGCCCTGCTGTCCCCATGTCCATGTCCCAGCCCTACCTGGCTGAGGAATGTGCTGTGCAAACAGGTGACCAGCAGGGAGGTCAGCGCTGGAGTTAAACCCCTCCTTGTTTTGGGGTGTTTGATTGCGGGGCTGGATAGAGCTGTTGGGAGCACTGGTGGGATTGGGGTTTTTCTTGGCAGTACGAGCTCCCTTCCAGCTCCTTGGATGGAGGATGAGGGGGAATGGAGCAGTGGGACCTCAGGACCATCCTGAAAGGAAAAACCCCTGGTGGGTGCAGGAACCCTTGGAGATGCGTTCAGCAAACCTCTCCCGGCCCCCTGCTCCCACTTCTCCTTCCAGGGCCCTTCCCGGCGCTGGGGCAGCGGCACAAAGCCCCGATTGTGTCCTGTTTGCTGGTTTTTAAGGGCAGCTTTGTAGCAGGGCCTGGATGAGCCATCCCCACGGCATTGAGTGTGGCAGGGAGAGCAGGACAGGGATCAGCCGCGGCAGGACCCGCCCGTGATGCGGCCCTTGTTTGTCTCGCTGCGCCCGTGACATCACGGCAGAAAACAGCACATTGTGAAACTTCCTGCTCTGAACCCCAGCCAGGCTGGACTTTACATCCCCTCTGGATTCCTTGGCTGACCTCTGTCCGTGCCCTTCGCTGGGGACTGACGCGAATCTTTAAGAGACCCTGGGCTTCGCCTGGGAAGAAAGGGAGTGACCCCGGCAGAGCCTGCGTGAGCACAGCTTTGTCTGGGTGAGATTGTGCCCACACCGAGTCCCTGTGGGGCACAACCCCGTGGCTCCTGGGCTCCGTGGGGCAGCCCTGCTCCTCCTCCTTCTCCTCTCCCTGCTGCTGCTCCAGGCCAGGGCTCGGCAGGGCTGGGAGTGCGTTGGCAGCCGCGCCAGTCGGACGGGTCGGGCATGCGGCACCCACCCCGTGACTCCTCCCAGGACAGGTCCCGGCTCCAGACCCGTCTGCCTGGCCCTGATCTGCCTCTCCCTTTTATCTGGGCTGGCCCCAGCCCTGCTGCAGCACCGTCCTTATCACCCCACACAGGAGACGCATCCCAGCTCCCAGGGTTGGGGGAGTTTCCATGTGGCTCCTTTCCAGAGCATTGGCTCCCACCTTAGCGCGGCTGGTAGCATCCAGACGGCTCCTCATCCCTTCCCACCCCATCCCAAGACGCCTGGGTTAGATCCTGGGAGTGATACAGGCAGAAATTCCTCCTCTGGGATTGAAAACTTGGGATTTGTGGCTTGGGAAAGCAGCCACCCTTGGCTGCGGTGGGCGAGAGGCACACGGAGGTTTGGGTGACGTGGGAGATGCCTGCTGGGGTTCCCCACCTTGGGAATTGCCCTTCCCTGTCTCATCCAGGCATTTTCCTCCTTCCACAGCCCTTGCTCAGGGATTTCTGCCTGGATGTTACGGGGTGATGTGGTGGGACCTGCCTTGCTGCAGGGGGAGGTGCTCTGGGTGCTTTCACCCCAACAAAAGCAAGGCAGGACCGGAGGCTTCATCCCGGTTTTGTGACAATCCAGATGGGGATTTACAGGGCAAAGGAGCTCTGTCTGTCCGTCTGCAGCACGACTGAGGTGTTTGGCAAATCCTGGGGGATGCAGGGATCTGGCAGAGCAGATGATGAGGTGATTCCCTGCCTCAGCTGTGTCCCCCATCGCAGCCCACCTCACTCATTCCATCAGCTCCATCCCGATTTATCCCTGTCCAAAGGTTTCTGTGCTCATCCTGACACACAGAAACCTCCAGCAATTACAGGAGCTGCCCAAGGAGTGGCTTCTGGAGCCATCAGGGTCCAAATTAAAGCACAATTACTCGCTGGGCTGCAGACCTCCAGCCTGCCCCATCCCCTGGTTCCCTCTCTGCCGCCCCGATCCCCAAGGAATTGCTGAGCCAGAGCTTGGCTCATTTACATGGATGAGCTCCTGGTGCAGATTAACTCATTTTGCAAATCAGCGAGGGAATCAGACAGAAAAAACCAAGGGGACGTGGTTCCAAAGCCACTTTGTCCCTTTGTGCAGCGCTTTGGTGTGTCTGGAGCAGCTGGGGTTTGTTCTGGGCAGGGCAGTGACCCCAAAAACCGGGCAGGAAATGGGGAGAGCTCGAGCTGTGAGCTAGAAAATGTGGATTTTGGAGGTTTTTTCAGGAACACACCTTGAGAGATCGGGGCTGCGTGTCCCCAGGTTTTGCTTTTCTTTCTTTTCACCTTTAAAACTTCCTCTGCCTGGAAGCCACGTGTGCCTAGTGCCAGCTCTCCCCCCTCACCCTCTGCTGCCAGAGGTGCAGAGTTTGCACAAGCAGCCCCGGTTTGTTTGTTTTGGGTTTTATTTCCAGCTCTTCCCCTAAAAATGAACACGGGGTCTGTTCCCCCATCCCGAGGTCGGCCGGGGTGGGTGTGAGAGCTCCTCTCTCCTCCCTGCCGGGCATTTCTCACCTCCTGTTCATTTGCTAAATAAAGCAAACAACCCCAAGCTTCTTCCTGCACAAGGAGCACCTTGTCTGCAGAGAGTTCCCAAGCCAGGATTCCGGGGCTTGGCGTTTTTAGTGGGACACCAGAAACTGCCCCGTTCCTGGGGGGTCTCAGAGGTCCCTGCTGGTGGAGCAGGGCCAGGGGCAGCTCCCCTCCCCTGCTTTCCCCAAATCCCTCTTTCTCCCCAGGCTTTTTCCAAGGATTAAACCCCCTCTTGCTCTATTAATAATATATTTTTCCAGAGCTTTGCTGACCCGAGTGCGGAGCCTCCAGGGAAGTTTTAGTCGTAGCAGGGACATGTGTTAGCGGGGATAATAAATGTGAATTATCTTCTCTGCCCACTTTTCCCCTGAACCTGTCACATCCCAGGGATTTCAGAGCTCCTGCTTGGGGTGAGATGATGCCTGCAGGTCCGGGATTTCTACCTTGCTGAGAGGCAGCCACAGATCTCCAGCAGCAGGATTTGGGTTTGTTTCCCCCCGTGCCAAAAGGCTGGAGAATGCCGCGTGGGCTTTTGCCTCTTGGAGGACTGAAGCCATTCTGAGACATCCTGGCTGGATTCTGCCCCTCCCTGGAGTATTTTTGGGGAGAAAACTTGTGTTTCCTCCTGGTTTGGGGGTTTTTTTGGGGGGAGAGAGAAGCTGTGTTTTCTTCTGGCTTTTTTTTTTCCAGCAGCTCTTCCCATCCGGGGAAATCTCTAATCCATGGCTGGAGCACAAAGCTGTCGGTGCTGGCTTAGGAAGCTTAAAAACCCCTCCCTGGCTCTCTCCGTGCGGGGCTGTGACTGCGCTCACGTCACTGGAGCTGCAGGGAGGGACTGGGACGCTCCTGAAGTCGCTCCATTTCACAGGGAGCTCGGGAATGTGGCAGCCGAGGGCCAGCTTCAAATTGTGTCACCTTTGGAGGGGGTAATTTCCTCCGGGCCTGGCTGGGACAACATTCCCGTGCTCCCAGGACGATGGGGGTTGGTCCCAGGCTGGATGAAGGGACCATGCTCAGGGATATCTGGTGTTTGTGTGCCAGGTGACAGCCCCAGGTGTCATCCTGGCTGCTCCTGCCATGTACCACCATGTGACAGGGACACTGCTGTCCCAAGTGACAGGACCAGGGGAAACGGCCTCAGGCTGTGCTGGGAAGCTTAAGCTTGGATTTTTGGGAAGATTTCTTCACTTTTCTGGTGGTTTTTGTCCTTTCCTGAGTGACAGGGATGCATTCCTGGTGGCTCCTGTCCCTCCTGAGCATGGGCCTGGCTCCTCGGTGCAGCTTTGTCCGGGCACCACTGACGCCTGCTGGCACTGGCACCGCCAGGGACCAGGGAGGTTGTTCCTGCCAGGAATTCTTCCTCATTCCCAATGCCGTCCCTGGGTTGTGAAATCCCTCCTGGCACCTCCAGGAGAGCCCAGCCGGCGCCTCTTGGGGGATTTGAAATTTCTCCTCCTCCAGCCGCCTCTGGCTCCTGCCTCGGAGCTCCTACGGAAAACCGGGATTGCAAAGGAAATTTCCCAGCTTGGCCGAAGTGCTGGTCCCAGCAGGGCTTCCCAGAAGAATCGTGGGCTGGGGTTTGGGAATGCCAGCTTTGGAAAGTGCAGCTTCCAAAGTGCTGGGCAGAGGGGATGCAGTGAGTGACCAGCACCCCCCAGACACCCCCACTGACCTTCCCATCGTTGGGAGGGCAGGGAGAGCCCCAGGGTGGGGAATGTCAGGAAAGCCAAGGGAGAAGGGTGGGATTCACAACTCCATCCAGCAGAGACCCTCCCCTCCAGGTGAGGAACCTTCCCTAACCTGCATGTTCTGTTCCAGGTGACCACGGGGCCCAGCTGGGGCTGCACAGCGGCAGTGGGGACGGGCTGGGGGACGAGAGCGCGGCCGTGGAGGAGGGGGAGACCAGCCCCGACCCCCAGCCCCAGCAGGGCCGGAAAACACGGAGGGAAGCCTGCACCTGTCCCTACTGCAAGGAAGGAGAGGGCAGGTGAGGCTGCTCCCCACGGACCCAGCGCTGGGAACGCTCTGGCACCCCCAAAGCGCCTCATTTTATGGGATTATTTGGGTTGGAAAGGGTCCCTCTGAGGGTCATCGAGTCCCAGTGCTGCCCAGGCCACCACTGCCCACGTCCCCAGCGGCCACATCCACGTGGCCACCTGAGTACCCCTAGGTCCTTTCCCAGCTTTCCAGCCCCAGTTCCCCGTGCCTGGAATGTCCCATGGGAGTGTTGTGACCCAGGGGCAGGACCTGGCTCTCAGCCTGGCTGAACCTCACCTCACCCCGAACCCTAAACCCACCAACGCCACAGGTCCAGCCAATCTCAGTCCCGCATATCCACACCCCCCAGGCTGTGTCACCTGCACACCGAGATTCCCTTGGGGTTTAACCTTTCCCTTCTCGCAGGAGCTCTGGGGATCCAGGGAAAAAAAAGCAGCATATCTGCCACGTGCCGGGCTGTGGAAAGGTGTACGGGAAGACCTCGCACCTGCGGGCGCACCTGCGGTGGCACACGGGGGAGAGGCCCTTCATCTGCACCTGGGTGCTGTGCGGGAAGCGCTTCACCCGCTCCGACGAGCTGCAGCGGCACAAGCGCACGCACACAGGTAGGGATGAGGGTCCTGGCATCCCGGGAAGTTTGGGAATTCACGGGGATGTCCGGTCTGACTCGTGGTGCTGCACAGGGCAGCGCCAGGGATTCCCCCGAGTCTGAAGTGCCAACGTGTTTTGGAGCATTGGCCTTGAGCTCTTGGGGCTGAGAGCCTCTCCAGAGCCTGATCATTCTCAGGAGGAGGAACATTTTCCCAAAATCCAACACGCTGGAGCATTGTCCTTGTCCTTTAGCTCTTGGGGCCAAAACCGCATCCCAGGGGAGCCTCTCCAAAGGAACCTTTTCCCCAAATCCCAACCTTTTCCCCCAATCCCACCTCCCCATCTCCACCCCGTTCCGCCATCCCTCACGCCCGTCTCCCTGTCCTCCAGGAGAGAAGAAGTTTGCCTGCCCGGAGTGCCCCAAACGCTTCATGCGCAGCGACCACCTCTCCAAGCACATCAAGACCCACCAGAACAAGAAGGGAGGTGCCACCAACGTGGCCATGAACGTCTCGGCCGTCCCCATGGACACAGCGGCCGCGGCCGAGGGCAACGGCGGCGCCACGCCCTCGGCGCTCATCGCCACCAACATGGTGGCCATGGAGGCCATCTGCCCCGAGGGCATCGCCCGCCTGGCCAGCAGCGGCATCAACGTCATGCAGGTGGCCGACCTGCAGTCCATCAACATCAGCGGCAACGGCTTCTGAGCCCGCGGCCAGCACGGAGACGGCGACGGCGCCGCGGCGTCGGCACCTCCAGCACTAACCCAGCCCGGCACCGCTGCCACCTCCACTCGAAGGCCAGAGCTATATATATATATTTTTTAATTTCAGCTTGATTCTTTTTTTTTTTTTTTTTTTTTTTTTGGTCCCTTTCTGTCCCTTTTTCCTCCCCACCCCTCCCGTCTCCCTCCCTGCCCGAGGTCCCTCGGCATCATCATGCCTTGGTCCTTTTAGGAGAAAAAAGCCCAACAAAAAACAAAAAAACAAAAAAAAAAAAAATAAAAAACAAACCAAACCCCAACGACAGAAATACCAAGAAAACAACGCAAAAAAAAAAAAAACCAAACACAAAAAAACAAAAAAGAAAAAAACACAAAAAAAAAAAAAAAGAGGAAAGATTCTATATTATTATTATATATATAAAAATATAAAATGTGTTCGTTTGAGAGAGGAGAGGTGTTGCTGCGACCATGGCGTGGTCCCTTTGATGCCTTATCCCGGAGCAGGTCGGCCCCTCTGGGGCGGGTCGGACGATGCCCGAACTCTCCCTCCCTTCCTGGATCCCATTTTCCACCAGAATCCCTAAAAACCCCCATCCTCCCCGGGCTGTCGGATGCTTTGCTTTGAGGTGATTCTGTAATTCCTTTGGCATTCTTGGGGGGAGATCCCGCTGGATTTTCACCCTTGGACTCCCACTGCCCTCCCCTGCTGCCACTGGACCTTGGCAGGTGTTGTTCTTATTTTTTCCTTTGATCTTGGTTTTTCCCAGCCGTTTTCTTGGCAAGGCTCCCTGTCCCGTGGGAGTGGAGTCGCTCCGTGGGAAGGTCATGGACAGAGGGACGCAGCCCTGGGGGGACAACTGAAGCCTCCTTGGGGGGGAAAAGTTGATTTTTTTTATTACAGCAGTGTTGGAAATAATAATAATAATAATAATTGGGAAAAAGGAGAATCTGCGGAGCTCAGCCGGCCTGGAGCGAGGGGGGAAGCACCGCAGGGACACGAGGGACACTCGAGGTTTTGTTGTGGCACCGCTTGGAGGTGGCTCCTGAAAAAAACAAAAAAAAGTGTGTTGGAAATAGGGACAGCTTGGAAAAAAATACCCAGAAAGGGTTTTCCAGGATCCTGCTCTTCCCGCCGTGGGAGGGCTCGGTCCTTTCCGTTCTTCCTCCCACACCCTCCTCTTCCTGCCCCAGACACATCCGGGCTGCCCTGCCCGGCTTCCATCCCAAAACGGGGGTGTGGGGTGTGGATCCCCCCAAAAGGGCAAATCTGGGATTGTTCCCAGGCAGCAGCTTCGGGGTGAGCCAAGCGGGGTCTGACTGGGGTGGGGTCCTGCAATGACCTCAGGGTGTGGAACCGAGCAGGGGAAGGAGGAGTTGAGCTCAGGGAGGGGGCGGACCGGAGAACTTACCTGCTCCCAGTTTTGGGGGTCGGGGCGGGACCCCCCCCTCTCCAGGGGTGCAGAGGGGAGGCCCCCCGGATCGCCGCTGAGCCACGAATCCCACCTGCCCTGGGCCGGTCCCACAAATGAATGGGGCGTTTTCCCTGCCAGGGCACGCGGAGAGCGGCCACCCCACCGCCACCCCCCAGTGCTTCCCAGTCTGGAGACCCCCAGCCTTTCCCGCTCCCTTTTTCCCGGGAGAAGCTCTGGCAGAGCCGAGACCGCGGGGCAGGCGCTGCGGAGGTGCCAAAACCCCTCGGGAAAGCCTCTGGAGAGGAACTAAACCAGCTGCCCCACCTCCATCCCCGAGTTCTTCCGCGCTCGGGAGCTCCGGGAGGCAGCGGGAAGCGGGAATCTTGTTTTATTTGGGGTTTTTCTTTTGTAAAAAACACACAAAAAAAAGGAAAGGCGTCAGAAGCTCCCCGGGGAGGGGGCGCAGGGCCCGGCCCCCCCAAGCCCTGGCTCTCTCTCTCTCGATATCTATTTTTGCATTTGTATATTTTTATATAGGAAACTTTAAGCGTTTGTATTTTAATAACCCTGTGAAGCACTATGAGCTCCCCCCAAACCCCCCCCCCAGCCCCAAACCCACAAAGGATTGGGAGAAAAAACAGGAGGTTTCTTAATTTAATGGTCAATTGGATGATTTTGCCCCCACCCCGAATCCCCCCAAGCCCAACTCCATCCCCAGCGGGGATCAAGTGCCAAACCCGATCCCGGATCCGGTGTTGGGATGTCCCCCGGTGTCCCTCCCCAGGATGTCCCCATGGATGAAGGAGCTTGCCTTTCCTAAGGAAGCGCAGCCGGGAGGGAGGGGGACCCCCGGGGGGGGGTCCTGTTCAGAGCCTGGGCTGCTCCCCTGCAGTTTTTTTGGGGGGGGGACGACAGAAGATTTGGGGTGAAATCAGAGCATTTTGGGGGGTTCACACCACCAGCGCTGCTCCCAGTGCCGGGGGGGCAGCTGGATCCCATCACCCCCATTTTGGCTCTGTTGGCACCAGGGTCCCCACTCCAACCCCCCCAGCCATTCCCGGGACACAAAACACGAACGTGCCTTGACAAGGGGGTGACGGGCTGGGCATGAGCCCCCCCTGCTCCCTCCCGCCCCCCACAGCCCGCAGAGGGTCTGGGGGGGGCTCTTGGGGCTGTCCCCGAGGCTGCCCCCACCTCCCAGCTTTAATCCACTGTCACCCCTTCATTCTGGGGGGGCCGGGGCCAGTTCTCTATGCAGCGGGGGGGTCCTGGGGGGTCCAGCCCCCCAAACTGGCAATAATTCTCTCCCTGTTTGATCTCGTCCTGTCTCTGTTCTGTTTTAATTTGGGGAAGGGGAGGGGAGGGGGGTTGGTTTTTACAAATCCAGTGGCTGATGTCATAAACCCCCCAAAGGCGATTTTTTTGGGGGGAAGGGGGTGGATGATTTTTTTTTTTTGGGTCCCAAAGTGCTATTTTTTTGTACAAAAAGACTTAGATGAAACTGTTAGTTTTGGGGGGCTCCTTTGTAAATGGGGAACGACGAGTTCTTTTTGTAATAAACACGAGTCGCTGGCGTTGTCTGGAAGTCTGCGGGGGGGGTCCTTTGAGGGGGGCACGGACGGGGTTTTGGGGGGGTGGCAGGGGGGCAGTCGGTCCAGAGTGGGGCCCGGGGACACTGAGCTCCATTTGGGGGGTTCACGGGCCGCTTTTGGGGGGTGCAGTTTGGCCCGAGAGTGGCACCAGCAGGGACAGGGGACACTGAGCTCCCTTCGGGGTGATGCAGGGCAGGGGACCAGGCCTGGCTGCCCCCCCGGATACCCCGGCTCTCTCCTCCCTGATGCGGGGGGCAGCACCTTCCTCCTCCTCCTCCTCCTCCTCCTCCTCCTCCTCTTCTTCCTTGTCCTGCTCTCGCTCGGCTCCTCTCCCACCGGCCCCGCGGAGGCTTCCATGGGGCGCCCCAGGTGGGTGCTGGGGGGGGCCCAGACGGGGCTTGGGGGCATTTTGGGGGGGTTAACAGCCACCCCCTGGGGCGTGTGTGTCCCCCCCCCAGGCCCCCACAACCTGACCTGCGTGTCCAACAAGCACCCGAGCGTGCGGGGCGAGCTGGGGGACGCGGGGGGGGCGGCGGCAGGCGCCGTTCGCTGCCCCCCCGGCCAGTGCTGCATCGGCATCTGGAACCGCAGCCACGCTCTGGTCGCAGGGTGAGACCCCGGCACCGGGGGGGTTTAGGGAGGGGGAAAGGGGGGCTGCGGTCTGAGCCTACCCCGGGAGGATTTTGGAGGGCCGGAAGGGGATGGGGGAGGATGGAGAGGTTTGGTCCTGCCCCGGGGGGGGTTTTGGGGCAGGATGGAGAGGTCGGTTCTGCCCTGGGGGGTCTTGGGGAGGCAAAGGGGGCCTGATCCTGGCCGAGGGGGGTCACGGAGTGGGGGCTGGTCCTGTCCGGGGGGGATTTGGGGAAGTTCTGGTCCCTCCCAGCGGCTGCACTTGACCTTGGCCTTGAGCAGCGGCTGCGGCAGTGCTGGGGAGGAGCAGCTGCGGGGGGGACCCGCACCGGGGGGTCCCACCTGTCCCCCCTGCCCCCCTCCCGGTCACCCGGCACCCCGGGGTGACCGTCCCGCTGTCCCTAGGCTGCTGGGGAGGCGAGGGGGACGCCTGCCCCTCGGCCACCTGCTCCCCCAGCCCCGCGGGGATCCCCGGTGGCTCCGTGCTCCTGTGCCTGTGCCACGGCCACCTCTGCAACGGCAACGCCACGGGGACAGCGACGGCGACGGGGACAGGCACGGCCGTGGGGCTGGGGGGGGCCCGCCAGGGCCCAGGTACGGGGGGGCCGGGCGGCCCGTTTTGGGGGACACTCGGGGATGGACACACAGAGGGGACCCACGGGGGATGGACCCCCAAGTGGGGAGGGTGGGACCCAGAAGGGACTCGAGGGGGGGCTGGGGGGGACCTGGGACTCACGGGGGACCCGTGGGGGACTGGGGGGGTCCGTGAGGGGAACCCGGGACTCACGGGGGGCTGGGGAAGCCATGGGATCCCCAAAAGGGGTCCCCCATCACCACCCCGGAGACCTGGGGGCCAGGGGGCCCCGTGTCACCGCAGTCTCTGTCCCCAGTGCCCGGCCGGGCGGGGACCCTGTGGCTGTGGGTGCCGGCCCCCTCCTCCTCATCCTCCTCACCTGTCTGGGCATCCTCGGTAGGGACAGGGACACGGCGGGGTCGGGGGGACCAGCGGGCACAGCCACTCCCAACCCGATGTCCACTGGGTGTCCCCAAATGCCACATTCCTGGTGTTCCCAGAGTGCGGGTCTCCCGGAATGGAGGGGGGGAGTCCCCAAGTGTTGTGTCACTCTGTCCCTGGGGCGGGGGGGGTCCCTGGTGTCCTAGTGACCCTCGGGTGGGGTGTCCCGGGGTGGGGTGTCCCCAGTGTCCCGGGGATCCCGGGCTGCCACGTTCCCCATGTCCCCTGCTTGGTGCGGGGGGGGCTGGTGGTCCCTGGTGTCCCCAGGTCCCGTGTCCCTGATTTGGGGGGCTTCCTGCGGGGGGGGTGCCTGGATGGGGGCGTCCCCCCGTGTCCCCCATCCAGGACTGCGACGGACAAGGGCCCACACGGGGCAGCCACTGCGGGGGGGCCGGAGAATCGGGCCCCCCCGGAGCCCCCCAGCCCGGACCTGCCTGTGCTGCGCTTCTTGCAGGTGCGGGCACCCGCGGGACAAGGGGCACACAAGGGGGGTACACCCACGGGGGGCACCCAAGTGGGAGGGCACATAAGGAGGTGATGCTGGGAGGGGGGGATGAGGGGACACCCACGACAGAGTGGGCATCAGTCCAGGGGGTGGCACAGCAGCGCTACCCGGGGACACCGCAAAGGGTGCCCGGCCATGGGGGTTCCCGTGCGCGGGGGGTGCCGGGGGTTGGGGACACCCGGTGCCAGCTGTGTCCCGTTGTCCACGCGGGCAGGTGCTGCAGTCGGGGCGGTTCTCGGCCGTGTGGCGGGGGGACGCTGCGCCAGCGGCCCGTGGCCATCAAGGCGTTCGCGGCCGGGGCTGGCCGGCGGTTCGCGGGCCGAACGCGCCGTGCACGCGCTGCCGCTGATGGAGCACGAGAACGTGGCCAGGCTGCTGGACACCAGGGCAGCCGGACCCCGCGCCCGAGGGGGGCTCCTGGTCCTGCAGCTCTACCCGCCGTGGGTCACCTCGGGGGGCTCAGGGGGGTCGGGGGGGGGGTAAAGGGGCTTGGGGGGTAACAGGGGCTGGGGGGACTTGGGGGGCTCGGGGGGTACAGGGGAGCATGAAGGCTCTGGGGGCTCGAGGGGTGCGAGGGGCTGGGGGGGCTCGGGGGATTGTGGGGCTCAGGGTGTGCAGGAGGTAAGGGGGGGCAATGGGGGGCAATGGGGGGCTCGGGAAGCTCCAGGGGCTCAGGGGGGTACTGGGGGTTAAGGGGGGCTCGGGAGGTGCGCGGGACACTCGGGGAGCACAGGGGTGGGGACGGGGGGCTGGGGGCGGAGATGTGTGGGAGATACTGGCTGGGCGCCCCACATCCCCGCCCGTGTCCCTCGCGTGTCCCCAGGGCTCCCTGCGCCACTTCCTGGGGCAGCACGTGGGGGACCTGGGCGGGCAGCGTGCGCCTGGCGCTGTCCCTGGCCCGCGGCCTGGCCTTCCTGCACCAGGAGCTGTGGCGTGACGGTGAGGGTGGCACCCCCGGAGTGTCCCCTGCCCTGTTCCCCCCCTCCCTGAACTCTGCCCGGGGGTCCCCTTTGCCCTGTCCCCTAGCCTGGGCTCCCCTGCCCTGTCCCCCCGTGACTCCGGTGCCCCCAGGGCTGTACAAGCCCAGCGTGGTGCACCGGGACCTGAGCAGCCAGAATGTGCTGGTGCGGGAGGACGGCACCTGCGCCATCGGCGACTTCGGGCTGGCGCTGGCGCTGCCACCGCGCGCCCAGGACAGCACCGGCGCCCGGCACGCTGTGACCATCCGGAAGGTGACAGGGGTGGGGTGGGATGGAGATCGGATTGGGATGGAGAGAGGATAGGAGGTGGGATGGGGAATGGGGGAGTGGAGGGGATGGAATGGGATGGGGATAGGATGGGATTTGGATGGGAATGGGGATGGAGTGAGATGTGACAGGAATGGGAATGGCATGGGAAGGAGAGGTGACAGCCCTGGGATGGGGATGGCACCCCAGATGCCACTGGCAGTGTCGGCTGTGGGTGCCAGCTGAGCCCTCACTCCTTCATGAGCCCATCCCTGGCACGGGGGGCCCCTGGTGGCCCTGGTGGCCCTGTCCCCCGAGCTCAGGACCCCACTGGGTACAGGCGGGCACCCAGCGGTACCTGGCACCCGAAATTCTGGACGAGAGCCTGGACTGCGGGCCTGGGGCCGGGCCCTGCGCCAGGCCGACGTCTACGCCCTGGCCCTGCTGCTCTGGGAGATCCTGTCCCGCTGCCAGGCCCTGAGCCCCGGTGAGTCCCGGGGGTCCTCCCGCGCTACCCGCGGCGCCCCGGCCCCACTGAGCCCGGCCGCCCTGCAGGAGCCCCGGTGCCGCCGTTCCGGCTGGCGTACGAGGCCGAGCTGGGCTCCAGCCCCACCGGGGCTCAGCTCCGGCGCTTGGCTGCGGACGAGAGGCGGCGGCCGCTCATCCCCCGGCCTGGCACTGCGTGCCCCAGGTCAGACCCCCGGGGACCCCTGACCGGGGGGCCGAGGGTGGCCGGGCGTGACCCGCGGGGGTCCCAGGGGGGTGCAGGGGGTCCGAGGGGGGGATCCCTGCCTGGGTGCCCCGGGGTGTTTGGGGTGCCCGCGGTGTCGCCTCCCAGCTGCCCAAAGATGCTGACCCTTGCCCGGGGGTTGTCCCTGTTCTGGGGCGTTACCCCGGGGGTCCCCAGAGGGTCTCAGGGGGTGCCGGGCGACTCAGGGGGCCCGAGGGGAGGTCCCTGCCTGGGTGCCCGGGGGTGTCTGGGGGGGGGGGGGGGGGGGGTCGCTGCCCAGGGGTCCCCTCGCAGCTGCCCAGCGATGCCGCTGAGGGTACCGGGAGGTGTCCCCGTTCAGGGGTGTCCCCGTTCAGGGGTGTCCCCGGGTGTTTCCCCCGCCCGGGGGTTCCCGCTGAGCCCGGGGGGGGGGGGGGGGGGGGGGGGGTCCCACAGCCCGGGGGGGCTCTGCCGGAGCTGCTGGAGGATTGCTGGGACCCGGACCCCGAGGGCGCGGCTCTCGGCCGAGCGGGCGCTGCAGCGGCTCCAGCGCTTGGCCGCGGGGCCCGCACCGACCCCGGGGGACCCCGGCCCGGGGCCCCCCCCCGCCAGGTGCGTGCGGGGGAAACTGAGGCACGGGGCAGGCGGGGGAACAACGGGAACCGGGCGGGGGAGGGGCCGCGGTCAGGCCCCTCCCCTGGGTGGGGCCCCGGCCCCGCTTCCTGCCCGGAGGGGCCGCGGCCGGAGCGAAGGTGGGAGCGGAGCCCCAGCACCCCCCTCACCGCCGAACCCCCCTGCGCACACCCCAGAGCTCCCCTGCAATCCCCGCGCACCCCCAAATCCCCCCTGGGCGCCAAACTCAGCCTGCAGCCCCTTCTGCACCCCAAACCCCAAATCCTCTTCACCCCCAAACACTCCGACTCCCCCAGAGCCCCCCCCGTACCCTCCCTATTGCTCTGCTCCCTCGATCCAGTCCCGGGGGGACCCCCAAAGCTTCCGTGACTCAGTTTCCTCTGGGTGCAGGGGGGGGATCCCCACGGCAGTGGGGGGGTTTGGGGGGGGGGGTCCCTGTTCACCCCCCCTGTGCCCCCCCCCCCCCCCCCCAGGTCCTGGAGCCTCCCACCATGTGGAATCCTGGTGCAGGTACAGGGGGACACCCCAGACTGGGGGGGCTGCCTTGACACCCCCGGGGTCAGCCCCTCCCCCCCCCTCAATCTCCTCTTTTCTCCCCCTCAGGACAGCCGCCCCCCCCCCAACCCCGCGTACCCCCCGAACCCCACGTACCCCCCCCAGGTCCCACCGCCCAACCCCGTGTACCCCCCCCCCGCGGCACCCCCCGGCCCGCTGGTGGGACCCGGGCAGCCCCCGTACCCCGCTGGCGCTCCCCCGTACCCCCCGGGGCCGCCTCTGGTCCCCCCCTTGGGCCCCCCCCTGCCGCAGCCCCCCCACCCGGGGTGCTCCCCCAGCCGGGGGTGCTCCCCCAGCCGGGGGTGCTCCCCTCGTTCCCCCCCGGGCTGGACAAGAAGGCGGCGAAGAAGATGAAGAAGAGGATGAAGAAGGCTCAGAAGAGGCACAAGGTGGGGGGGACGCGGGGGGGGGGCACAGGGGGTGACCCCCAGCCCCCCCTCGGGGGCTCATGGCTCTGCTGTCCTCCCCCCAGCGCTCTTCGTCGTCCTCGTCCTCGTCTCCTCCAGCAGCTCCGACTGAGGCTCCTGGGACCTCCCAGACCCCCCAGAATCACCTGGGACCCCCGAGGACCTCCTGGAACCCCTGGGACCCCCAGGACCACTCGGGACCCCCCAGGACAACCAGGACCCACCTGGGAGCAGCCAGGCTCCCATCCTGTCCCCGTGGTCCCGGGGGGTCCCAAGAGTGCTCCTGCTGTCCCCCAATAAAGCCCTGGGACACCCCAATGTGTGTCAGCGCCTCCTTCGCGCCGATGGGGGGCTGGGGTTGGGGGGGACACAAACCCCCAAAGCTCCTTGAGAGAGGGGGGCTGCTCCCGTGCCCCTATTGCCCCCAGTGCCCCATGCTCGCCATACACAATTCTACCCCACCATTAATCACTCCCCAGTTCCCCCCCAGGGCCCCCCATTTACCCCCCATTCCCCTCCATTGCCCCCGTTAGCCCCTGCTGTGCCCCCCATTACACACCATTGCCCCCATTCGCCCGTTTACCCCCCAATTTCCCCAGAGCTCCCTCAGTGCCCCCATTACTCCTCACTACACCTCCTTACTCCCCAATGCCCCCATTCCTCTCAGGTCCACCCCCCCCCCAGTTCTCCCCACTCTCCCTTCGCCCCTCGCCCCCATCCCGCCCCCGTTCCCCTCTCGGACCTCCGCGCCGCCCGGGGCGCACTGCAGGGCGGCGGCCGCTCTGTCCCGCCCCGCGCGCGCGGTGCGTTTCCGGGTCGGGGCGGGTGTAAATCGGGCCGCGCCCGCCGCCCCCTCCCAGACCCGCGGCCGCCGCAGCCGGAGCAGCCGCGCCCCGCGCCGCCGCCGCCGCCATCCCGCGCGCCCGCCCGCCGCGCTCCCTCCCCGCCTCCCCCCCCCCTCCCTCCCGCCCTCCCTCCTCCCGCTCCGCCCGGAGCGCCCTTCGCCCAACGCCGTTACCCGGCGCCGACGCAGGTAGGCCCGACCCCCCCGCCCCCCCCCCCCCCATCGCCCCCCCCCCCCGCCGCCCCCCGGCCCTCCTCGCGGGCCCCCCCCCCCCCGGCCGCCCCATCCGGGTCCGACCCCCCCCCCCGGGCCGGGCCCTCGCGCGGCCCCCCCGCCGCCCCCCCCGCCGGCCGCGCCCTCACGGCGCCCGCGGCCTGCGCGGCCCTGTGCGGCCCGCGCGCCCCGCGCCGCCGGCCGGGGGGGAGGAAACGGGCTTGGGGCGACCGGGGGCCGCCGCTGCCCCCCCTCCCGCCGTCCCCCCCCCGCTCCTCCCCCCCCCCCCGGAACCGGCCCGGGGGGGTTCGGGGCGCCGCGTGCGTCACATGGCGCCGCCGCCCCCCGCCCGGGCCGGGTGCGGGGGGGGCCCCGAGGGGCGTGGGGAGATTTTTTTTTTTTTTTTTCTTTCTTTCTTTCTACTCCCGTTTTCTTGGAGTTTATTTTTTAATTTTTTTTTGTCGTTGTTTTAGTTTTTTTTTTTATTTGAGGAGGGTTTTTTTTTTTCCCGCCCGGGGCCCGGTTTTTTCCGCCATCCCGCGCTGTTGTTTTCCCCCCGCCGAAGCGGGAAGGGAGGGCACGGACGGGCCCGCGCGGAGCCGCCGCCCCCCCCCGGGCGATCCGGGAACCCACCCGGGGCTGCCCCGAGGGGAGCCGCGATTCCCGCCCGGGGGTATCGTCCCCCCCCCGGTCCAGGGGGGGCTCGGAGCACCGGGGCCGGTGCCGCTCGGTCCGGGATCCAGAGGCCCCTTCCTCCCCGCGGCCCCCCCCCCCCCCCCCGCTCTCCCAGCACTCGGCCGGTTCCCCCCCTCGCTGGGCTCCGGGTCCTGTTCGGAGCCGCCGGCCGGGGATCCCCCTCACCCGCTTTGTGATCGGGCCCCATCCGGGGGCTCCATCGCGGCTCCGGGGGTCGCTCCGTGACAGCCGCTCCGCTCCCGCGGCCCCGGCCTGGTTCCCCCCCCACCGCGCGGGGCTGAGCTGGCTCTGGAGCCGCGTCCCCGCCTCAGGGACGGGCTCGATTCGGAGCCACGTCCCAAGCCCAGTAGCCGCGTTCCCGGTGTTAGGCGGGGGGGATCCGGCGCAGGGGCCGAGCGGCGGCTGGGGAAAGTTTCCCTGCGAAGAGCGTCGCCGGGAGCCCGGCTCGGGCCCGCGTCACCCCCGGCGGGGCCCCCTTGGCCCCTTTTGTCCCCGGGACGGGCCCAGGCGCGGCCGGGCGGGCTCGGGGCCCGGCTCTGCCCCTCGCCCCGCTGCCGGGGCTCTGATCCCGAGCTCTGCTCCCTGAACCGGGTTGGATGCGGGGGAGATGTCGGCCTGAGCTCATGGAGGCTGCGGCAATACTCTCCGGTGCCAGCGAGGCAGCGCGGCCCCGGCCCTGCCCCGCCGCGGTTAAACTTTGATGGGGCAGAAGCGCTGGCCGAAATGGGAGTTTTATTTACCAGATTCGCATGAAACGTTCGGCTGGGGCCAGCCGGGCTGTTTTGCAACCGCTGCCGACTCAGGTGGTTTGAAAACCTGATCGTGCGCTCATGTGGCCTTATCTGGGTCTGAGGGAATCGCCTCGGAACCTGCTCCGGGAGGCCCCGCGCGGGCGCAGGGCTCAGGGAAGCGGGTGGGGTTTATTTTCTCCCTAATCCTGGCTTCCCAGTGGGTCAAAGCCCTGGGATTGGGGCGCCCGCTCCCATCGGGCAGCTTTGAGAAGACTTGGGCTGGGGAAAGTGTGGGGCTCGCAGGGAGAGGCAGGTTCCCCGGACCTGTAGGGACCACAATTAGTCCTCACTGCCCCCTTGGGATCCCTGGTTGTGTCCAGGGACCGTTTGTGTCCCCAGTGCTACCTGGGGGTCACCCTATAGTTCTCAGTTGTCCCTCAGGGAAGCCCCTGCAAGAATTGGGGCTGGGAGGAGGCAGGGGCTGAGCAGGACCCTCATGGCCCCAAGAGTTGCGGGATCCAGGTGGGATCAGGCCAGTGCGGCCCTGGAAATTCATAGGAGGAGTAGCCAAACCACCGTGGATCAGCCCAGTGCTTCCGGGGGCGATTTGAGGGGAGAAGCAGCGCAGGGAGGCTGGAATCCTGCCTGGATGGGCTGGGGGGTGGCAGAGCCCCTCACTCACCCAGCCCCCTCTCGCCCCCAGTCGAGGCCCGAGTGCTGCCGCAGCCTGAGCTGACCCCGCGCTGCCCACCATGGACACCGGAGTCATCGAAGGGGGTCTCAATGTCACACTCACCATCCGGCTACTCATGCACGGAAAGGTTCGTGTCCCCAGTCCTCTGTGCTGACCCCCGGCCTGGCACAGGGTGGGCTGGGTGCTTCCATGGCCGCGGGATCCCCTGGCGCTGCCGTGGGGTCAGAAATGTGCTGCTGGCGCCCAGACAGATCCTGGGGTGCAGCTAGCGAAGAAAATAATTATGGGGTGGGGGGAAGGACCAGCACAACTGGGGTAAACCCCAGTTATCTGAGGGGCAGATCTCAAGCACTCAGAAGCTTGTTTTGACTGTGAAAAGAGCCGAGTGTAGGCATGGGGCTCCAGGAGTTTTTAAAACGCTGACTAATGGTGCTTTTGTTTCCATCCCAGGAGGTGGGAAGCATCATTGGGAAGGTAAGTGAGGAGCAAACTCCCCTAGCCCTGCCTTCCCCCTTCTCCCCTCATCCCCCCTCCCTCCCGCAGCCGTGCTGACGCCTCTTTCCCTTCTCTCCTCCCTCACAGAAAGGGGAGTCCGTGAAGAAGATGCGTGAGGAGGTGAGTCCTGGGGGGCTGCGGGAGGAGGGGGAGGCTCCGCGGGGCCTTGCGAGGGCTCCGCAGGCAGCGCGGCGGCGGCGGCCGGAGCGGCGGCGCGGGGAATGCCGGGAGGTGTGGGCAGGCGCGGCAGGAAGCCGAGGAGGAGAAGATGGCTGCCCGAGCCGAGGGAGGGGAGGAGGAGGAGGAGGAGGGAGGGCTCTGTCCCTGGCGGTGGCAGCGGGGGGATCCGGAGAAATCCCGAGGAACTCCGGGCTGCCGGAGCACTGAGGTGGCGTTTGCCTCCCCGCAGAGCGGAGCTCGCATCAACATCTCGGAAGGGAACTGCCCCGAGCGGATCATCACCCCTCGCGGGACCCACCAACGCCATCTTCAAAGCCTTTGCGATGATCATTGACAAACTGGAAGAGGTGTGTCCGCGGCCCCCTGCAGTCACTGCCTCTGTTTATCCCTTCTCTCTGGATGAGCTGACCCCCGGGATGAGCCCCGGGGGGCCCAGGGCTGTCGTTCCGCACGGGCAGCCAGCGTTTCCCTGCCTGGCCCCCGATCTTTGCCCGGCACCTGCGCTGGGGCAAGGTCCAGGCAGCTCTGGAGCCAGAGCCCCGCAGGGACTTCCCGCCCACAGCGTGGGACAGAACAGGGCTTGGAATCCCCCTGGCTCTGCTCGTGCTGATGCCACTTCCCGCAGCACAGCCCAGGGCTCAGCTCTGGTCCCCAGCCCTGCCAAGGAGGAGCTGGGGGTGCAGCCATGTGGGGCTGGAGGGGCTGCCTCGTGTCCCTGGTCCTGTTAAATCAGGGACTTCCAGGGGGGATTTTGCTGCTGGATAACGTGTGTCCTCAGGGCTGTGATGTTGACATTTTCATCCTGCTCCACTTTGGAGAGAGCAGGAGTTGAGAGTGTTCCTCACCTGGTGTGGGACAGAGTTCTGTGGCCCCCACCTCACCTGTGGGGGTACAAATCCTGTTGCCCTTTGGATTTGGGACACTACCATGGGAGAAACAATCCTGTGCTGGCAGCTCTGTCCCCAAATCCCCCTGCTCTCACCACAGCCTTAAAGGCTGCAGAGCTTGGAGCTGTTAGTGCCGTGTGCTGGGAGCCAGAGTCCTCCAAGGGCTGCACGGCTCTGCAGTGCTCTGGGCACCGGCCTTGGAGCTGAAGCTTTGCTTTTAGTAGGTCAGTTGAGCCCTGGCCTTGTGCCTCCCCTCCCCCTGCCAGCACATGACCGCTGTAATCGGCGCCGGGATTGTTTTTCCCAGAGCTGCTGCCTTGATCCCTGGTGCAGTGGGAGGCTCTGTGCTGACCCTGGAGCTGCGGAGTCCCCGGGCCCCCCCTCAGTCCCTTGTTCCCCTCCAGCACCGATTCCTGCTTGGCTGAGGTGGGACCCGGCCTGAGGCAGTGCTTACAACCCATTTCCAGTGAGGCAGAGAGTTTGGCTGCTGCTTCCCCAAAATACGGCTCTGTTTTTTCTGGGCTGCTGAGGAAGTCCTGGGAAACGGGGACTGGGAAAGCCCCGAGGTCACCTTGGCCTGGGCCACTGGTGCCAGCGTCACCTCCCCGTCCCTGTGCCGGGCACGTCCCCAGCGCGTGCCGTCCCCAGCAGGGCCGAGCCCTCAACACCTCCTCTTCCTCGCAGGACATCAGCAGCTCCATGACCAACAGCACAGCTGCCAGCCGGCCCCCGGTCCACCCTCCGGCTTGTGGTCCCCGCCAGCCAGTGCGGGTCCCTCATTGGCAAAGGAGGCTGCAAGATCAAGGAGATCCGAGAGGTGCGTGGTGCCCAGCCCGGGGGGGCCCACGGTGGGGTTCAGGTGTCCCCAAGGGCAAATCCCTGCGCTGTCCCTGCCCCAGGGATGTGACATCACTGGGATTTTTTTGGAGCTCCCTGTATTTTTAGTGCTTGGCAGGCTGAGAGTCAGGGCAGACCCTTCTCTGCCTGGTGCTGTCCCTCACAGCTGGATGCCTGGGTTCTTGCTCCCCCCTTCCCATGGCTCCTGACTGCCTCCTCACCGGCCTTTTCCGAGATTTTGGAGAGGGAGATGCGCTGGCAGCGCTGCCCTCGGCCGTGTCATTTAGCACTGGGTGCTGTTGGATTAACTCTGCCCGGCTCTGGTGGCATGGGGACTGGCTTGGCTTGGGTTACAGGGACAGGCTAAGTCCAGGTCCCCCTCTGCTGCCTCAGGCTCCTGGTGACCGAATTGTATCCAGCTGGGATTAAAGGACTTTATTTTGGGGGAAAGGAGGAGTGGAGGGGGGGCAGTTTTGGCTATGTATAACCATGCGCAGGGTTCGTCGCTGAGGTCTCAGCCCTGCCCGGGGTCTGATGGGCTATTTTTAACCCTCGGCTTGGCAGAGCACGGGGGCACAGGTCCAGGTGGCAGGGGACATGCTGCCCAACTCGACTGAGCGAGCCATCACCATCGCTGGGATCCCACAGTCCATCATCGAGTGCGTCAAACAGATCTGCGTCGTCATGCTTGAGGTAGGGCCCCTCCTCGGGCCCGTGCCCTGGGGAGGCCGGTGCTGCAGGGGATCCCGCTGCCCTTGGAGGGGTGGAAATGCTGAGGGGGGAGAAAAAAACACAGCTGCTGGTGGACAAAGGGATAGCTGGGGATTACAGCCTCATCCAGGTGAGGCTTGGAGCCGCTTAAAGCCAGGGTCGTGCGGGGCCTCGAGAGCTGCTCACGGTGTCACCCATGGCCCTGCCATTCTCCTGGGTGTCCTCCCTCGGCCCTGTGCCTGAGATGGGGAAGAAATAGCCCTGCCCTGGGTCCCCCAAAGGGCTAGCTGGACATGCAGAGCAGAGCCGTGGGGGTGTGGGGTGCAGGGAGGGGGCCTCGTGCTAGCGGCACTCAGTGTCTGACCTGCCCTCTCTGCCTGTCACCCAGTCTCCCCCGAAGGGTGTCACCATCCCGTACCGACCCAAGCCATCCAGCTCTCCCGTCATCTTTGCAGGCGGCCAGGTAAGGCCTCTCCTCTGCTCCTGGGGTGCGGGGTGGGGAGGGGCGGGGGGTGTCGTACCAAGCTGCCAGCGCGCCCCGGCCGCTCCATGTGCCCGTCACCCACACTGGGCCCTCGGCCCCGAGCAGCTCTGCTGGGCCTCGCCCTCCCAGAGCTAGCTCCAGCCATCCCTGCTGAGGGATGGCAGCAGGGGAAAGGGCCAATTTGGGAGGAGAGGGTACTGGAAAACACTTCTGGAATTAACCAGCCAAAAAACGTTTGCCAGCGTGGTGGCGGCAGTAGGGCTTTGAATCGGGCTGAGCTGCCAAACCCAGGCTCTGCCCCTCTGCCTCAGGCTGGCTCCAAGGACTCGCTGTGACCTCCTGTGGGTGACTGGCCCGGAGGTTGGGGGTTCTCTGTTCTCTGCCACTGGTTCTCGGGGTGCAAAGGCTCAGCCTGTGCCGTGGGTAGGGTTGGGGTGCGCAAAGGCTTCGTCTCGCACGAGGGGAGGGTGTCAGATAGGAGTAGCGTCAGGTGACCAGGCTTTACTCCCTCTTGTGCTGAGCTGGGGAGTGGCCCGAGCCCTGGCCTGAGCCCCCTTACAGGGGACAGGTCTCCCATGGGACTCTGTCCACTGTAATGCCCAGAGCCCCTGGGCTGGCGGGGCCCAGGTGCGGGTCAGCTGCTCTCACCCTGCGGCCCCCGGGGCTGCCCCAACGCTCGGAGAAACCACGGCGACAACGCATCCGCTGCCTTCCTGCTGCCAGGGAGCCCCTCGGGGTGGGCAGGGCCTGGCTTTGTCAGTGGGGGCCTCGGTAGGCAGGGAAAGGGGGTCAGGGAAGGGGTGTAGCTGCCGCCGGCCTCCCCGAGAGCCAGGTCTGACTCTGCTCTCCCCCCCTCCCAACCCTGCCACGCTTGTTCTGGGGACGGACCTGCCGCCATCCCCTTCCTCCCCCCCCCGCCCCTCTCCCTGCCTCTTCCTCCCCACCTGAACCCGGTCAGCCCCCCCCCTCCCGCCTCTCCGACAGCTTCTCCCGCCGCTCTGCACCCCGGGGGAAGCGCCCGGCCTGGCCGGCGCGGAGCCCCCGCGCCCCTGGCCAGCAGTGGGGCCGCAGCGTGCGGACCCCCGAGGCGGGAGCCGGCCGCCTTCCCCGTTAGAGCAGTGAGGAGCAGGCTGCCCACAGCCACGCATCTCTTCCCTCCCCTTGCCCTTCTTCTTCCCCTTCCTTCTTTCCGCCCCTCTCCCTGGCCCAGGCCCGCAGCAGCCGCCCGGGCCCCGCTCCCGGTGGGCCTTGCGCTCTCTGTCTTCGCAGCTCAGAGTCGTGCGTAGAGCAGGGCGAGCCCTCGATCAGCACTGAGCTAATGTGGATGTTGAGTTTGGTGTTAGCGAAAGGTTTCGGATTGACAGCCCTGGAGACTGAAGTCCTCTAATTTATCCACAGGACAGGTACAGCAGCGGCAGTGCGAGCTACCCCCACACCGCCCCATCCATGTGCCTCAACTCTGACTTGGAGGGACCACCTCAGGAGGTGAGAGGGGAGTTCAGTCTCCACGGCCCGTTCAATCCTTGGCCTCTCTGAGACTGCCAACAAGGGTGGCATCCCCGTCCCCGTCCCCCAAAACCGACAACGGTGGCTTTTTGTGCTGTGGACTCCTGTCCACTGGGAACTGGACTCTGAGCCCACCAACCTCTCCTCACGCAGGCCACCCGGCAGCCACTGCATGGCAACGAACTTGGGCCAATTCCAGCCTGGGCTGCAGTTCTTCCGGTGACCTGGAAGTGAGGCTGTGTACCCCCCTCTCCCCTTCCTCTCCCACCCACCCCACCTGCCCGGCCCCCCCAGACCTCCCCAAACCTTAGCCAGCCAGGCCCCAGCCAGTGCCTCGCCCTTTCTGGGTAGCTTCAGGAGGAATCTGAAGTCTGTGGCTGTCCCTTGTAACCTCGGGGACACGGAGTTGTGGCAGGTCAGGCCCTCGCCTCGTTCCCCTCCGAGCACTGGGCCGTGTCGAGCAGTGGTAGCCAGCGCCAGCACTGACCTGTAGCTTGCCCGGCGACGTTGTCCTAGGCGTGCGGAGTGACGAGAGGACTCGGAACGGGGCAAACTTTTTTTTTGGGGGTGGGAGGGGAGGCGGGGGAGCTGCCGGGCCGGGGCAGAGAGGGGCCAGGAGCAGCAGCAGGGCCGGCGGGGGCGTTGGATCCTCCCTGCCTGCGCGGGGGCGCAGGGATAGCAGCATTGTCGGACTCACCACACCATAACATCTTCATCAAGATCCCAGCCGTTCTCTTGTTGGTTTTTTTTTTTTTTTTGGTTTTTTACTTTTTCTTTTTTTTTTTCTTTTTTTTTTTTTGTCTGCCACCTTTTTTTTGGGGGGGGGACGGCACCGATTCTGCCCACCCCCTCCCCGTACCCGCCACGTCAGGCCAATTCGAGTAACCGCCAGCCTAGAAACTGCTTGTGACAGCATTTATCCGTCCCCGCCTCTCCTGCCCCACTTCCCTCGCCCCGGAGAACTCTCCACCTTGGCTCTCTGACTTCCTGGCTAGTTGAAATCTGTCTGTCCCTGGGTGGCTGTCCGATGGTTGTTAATAGGACTGTTTTCCTCCTTTTGTAGGCCTATACCATTCAAGGACAGTATGCCATTCCACAGCCAGATGTAAGTTTTTATTTACAACTTCTTGTCTTGAAATCCACCCTTTTCCTCCCCCACCTTCCAAAATTTTCTCCGTGCTTTCTCCACTCAAGCTGGCTCAGCTTGGGGCTGAATACTCGATCTGATCTGAGCTCCCCAGCACCTCCCCCCCCAAAAAAAAACTCGCCCCCCCTCAGTTGGCCCTCCTGCAGCCAGCTTCAGCCGGCCTCAGATCTCTCCTTGGATCCTCCCCCACCTCCTCTCTGACACTTCCCTCCTCCTTATATTTTTTTTCCAAACCCACCTCTCCCTGGCTTGGCATTTCACACCAGCTCTGGCTTTTCCTTTGCCCCCCCTCCTCCTCCTCCCTCAATTTGGCACGAGAACCACCCCCCAGCCAGCACACGGTGGCTCTGTCACAGTGGCTCTCCCGGGGCAGGGGACAGCTGGCCCAGCGAGCAGGCGCAGGTGGCAGTCGGGGCGGGGGGTTGGACCCGGCCCAGCCTGGCGGGGCCGGTCGGGAGCGGAGGGACCATCCCGGCAGCGGCCGGAGCTGTCGGACACCTCCATCCTCTGGCACCCATCCTCATCCCGTAGGGGCTGATCTCTGCTCCTGGCACCTGTAGGGCAGCGAGGGGAGTCTGACGCACCAGGCTGGGGGGACAGGGGCTCTGAGGAAGCCGGGCTGGCACGGCAGAGCCGAGCCAAGCGCTCCGTGCCCGTTCCCTGCGCTCCCCACGGTGCCACCGGCACCTGCTCCCTCCTCCCGCTCCTCTCTGCTTCTGTTCCTGCGCTCCTCCAGCCCCTGCTGCACCGAGGGGGGTGGGCACAGCCCCCAGCTCACCGTAGCCGGGCCGGGGCAGCACGGAGGGGCCAGGGCGGGCGGCGGGGCTGTGTCCGCGTGGGCGCGCGTGGCGAGTTCTGGGCCCTGGCCTTGGGAAATGGCTAACGCCAGCCTCTCTCTTTCTCTCTTCCTCTCTCTCCCTTCTCCCTCCTTTAGCTGACCAAGCTGCACCAGTTGGCAATGCAACAGTCACACTTTCCAATGTCTCATGGCAACACTGGATTCAGTGGTATGGAAACTCCTTCTCTCTGTGTGCGTTCGCGTGGGGCCGGAGCCCAGCCCGGGCCGCTCCCGGCTCCTGTGTGGGGCTGTGCTCACAAAAACCTAAACCCAAACGCTGCCCCGGGCCCGGCCAGGTAACTGCTGCTGTTGTGATGTGTCTGGGGGCCGCAGGGGTAGGGCCTCCATCCATCCACGCTGCTTCCCTCCCTCCCTCATGCCCCTCGTCCTCCGCAGCTCTGCCAGCACACTGGGAGACACCCGGCCCGCAGCACCCGCTCTCTCCCCTCTGGCTACTCCAGGCCTAAAGCAGGCAACTGCCGAGTTGTACCAAATTCGCTGTAGATTTGCTAAGATGGCTAAAAAACACAAAACCACCTAAAAAAAGAAAAAAGTTACCCATTTGGGGCTCTAAACTTAAGACAGCCAAACTCATTGTGACTTGTATCTTAACAGGCATTGACTCCAGCTCTCCAGAGGTGAAAGGCTATTGGGGTAATGATCCAAACACACGATCTGTAGTTACTCTGTTGTGTATTGATGCTGCCCGGGGTCTCGTTCTCTCTGATAGATGCTGCCTGGATGGGGGGGGAGAGGGGGTCGAGGGGAGCCCCAGAAGGGCTGGAGGTGCAGCCTGGCTCGGCTGGCCGGGCCCTGGAGCACAGCTGGATAGTGGAGAGCAGCAGGTCTGGGTGGAGGCTCGGCTGTCCCAGCGAGCTGTGGGCCCTGAGCTTTAACCCCCCCACCCCAAAAAACACACAGAGGGGAGCAACCCCCAGCTGAGGAGGTGCTGGAGCTGTCAGGAGCCGGAGCTGCCCCGGGAGTGGGGGGACAGCACCGGGTGTCACCTGCTTTGTCCCCCTGCACAGCCCTGGCGCAAGGCCTCGAGGCTGCCGCCGCTCCCTCTCACAGGGAGTGAGCTGGGAAGGGGGGGAAAAGTGGAAAAATGTGTTCAAAACGCCCCTGGCACACGAGCTCAGCCCTGCGTGGGGTGTGAGCAGCCTCCCAGCGCCCGCTGGCATAGCACGGCCCTGCCGGGCTGCAGGGAGGAGGAGGAGGAGGAGGAGTTGGGGTAATGTAGCCTTTGGAAGCCGGAGCAGGAGTGGAGCCGAGTGCCCGGCTGGAGCCCCCCAGTGCAGCCTCCTGCTCTGGGATTGTCCCACCTTGATGGAGAATCCACGCGGGGAGGGGACAAAGAGAGGAGAACTCCTGGGTGAGCAAGGAGAGAGGGAAGCTGGGGTGGGGAGCAGCGGGATTCGGAGTAACCTCCCAGCCTGCTGTGCCCTCCCTGCCTGCTCGGAGCCCTCCCAGGCAGCCTGAACCTGGCAGCACTTGGGGTGCTGCACCCCCCGGCTGCCCCTGCCCTCACCTGGGCCCCCTCTCTGTCTCCGAGCAGGTTTGGATGCCTCTGCCCAAACCACCTCCCATGAACTCACCATTCCAAATGATGTGAGTATCCTGTGGGGTTTGGGGGTGGGGGGCGGCTGTTCCTCGACTCTGAGGGTCCCTGGGGTCTGCCCCTCTCACAGGGGCTGTGGGGTGCCTGTCCTTGGCTTTAAGGCTGCGCTGGGCTCGTGGCTGCATCCCAAACCACCTCCTGGGGCTGCTCTGGCTGCTGCCACATCCCTGCTCCCTGTTCCAGTGATCTTCAAGGCAAAAAAAGCCCTTTCTCAATCCCTTAAACTCCCCTTTTCCAGCTCCTTAATGCCACAGCCCCAGGAGTCCCACAATCATGGAACTATTAAGGCTGGAAAAGGCCTTTAAGGCCACTAAGTCCAACTGTCCCCCCCACTGAACTGTCCCCAGGGGCCACATCCCACACCATTTTGGACGCCTCCAAGAACGTGCCCTCCCTCCCCTCCTGCCCTGGGCAGCCTGTGGGGCTGGCACAGCCCTTTCCCCCCCCCCCATATCCCACCCTGAGGGAGGTGCCAGGGCAGGGATGAGGCCGAGTTAACCCCTTTGTGTCTCTTCCCAGCTGATTGGCTGCATCATCGGACGTCAGGGTGCCAAGATCAACGAGATCCGCCAGATGTCCGGGGCTCAGATCAAGATTGCCAACCCCGTGGAAGGCTCTACTGACAGGCAGGTGACCATAACTGGATCTGCAGCGAGCATCAGCCTGGCCCAGTATCTAATTAATGTCAGGTGAGTCCCCGCTGACGACCTCCCGGGGTCCCCTCCCTCCCCGTGCCCTGCATGAGGGGAAGGGGTTTCCTCTCCCCCGTGTGTCCCCCGTCCCCTGTCCCCTCCCCGTGCCTGCTGTCCCGGTGGTCCCCGCTGCCATCGCCTCCAGGAACGCTGCAGGGTGACGGATGGGGCTGGGGGGAGCCCAGCCCTGCAGAACCTCCTGAGGGGTGGCAGGAGGGGCTGCCCAGCCCTGTCCCAGTGGGATGCTGCCATCCCAGAGAGCTGCCGGTGCTGCTGGCAGCACCTGGCTCTGCCCTGGGGCCGTGGGGGGCCTGGCATGGCTCGGGCTGCCCCGTTGGTATCCCTGTGTCCCCTGTTCACTGCCTGCAGCGGGGAGTGCGTCCCCTGGCTGAGAGGGGCTGGAGGTCCTGGGGCTGTGTCCCTGCTCTGCAGAGCAGCAGCTGCCCATGGTTTTCTCTGGATTTTGGCTCCTTCTGGCACAGGGGGGGACCTTGGGGGCCAAGCTGGGCTCCTCCCGGGGGGTGTGGGGGTCCCATGTGTGGCTGGGCCAGGCCTGGCAGCACCATCCCTTCCCTCCCTCCCTCCCTGCTCCTTCCCTCCCTCCCTCCCTCCTCCTTCTCCCCCAGCTCGGCTCCTGCGCCGTTTTGCGCTGTTTGTCCTGTGCTTTTTTTTCGCATTTTGTGCTGTTCCTTCCCTCCCACCCACACCCGTGTTTTTTTTTTCCCTTTTTTTCTTTTTTTTTTTTTTTTTTTCTTTTTTTTTTTTTTGTTGTTGTTTTCCTTTTCTCCTCTGTTACAGTTTAGAAAGCGCTAAACCCTCCTCCCAGGCAGCCTCCGTCACGATCCCTGACCACCTCAGCATCAACCTCTCTCAACCCTCCACCCCTTCTTCTTCTTCCTCCTCCACCACCACCCCCTCGCTCGCCACCGCGGGGGCCTCCGACGCACCCTCCAGCCTCCCCAACCCTCTTCCGACCGCCCCTTGTGTCTCCAGTCTGCTTGGCATGAAACCTGTCCCTCTCCTGGCGCTAAATGTCGTGTCTGCGGCCAAAGGCGCCGCGGCGCCCGCCGTGCCCTGTGTCACTAACAAACTCAAAGCGGAGAAGCAAAGGTTTTCCCCGTACTGAGGCTGCTCCAGGGGGTGGCAGCACCGGGACCCCGTAGAGGAGACTTGGAACAGCAATTTTTTTCTCTATTTTTTCCTTTTTTTTTTTTTTTTTTTTTTTATTATTTTTTTGGGTTTTTTAAGTTTTCCTTTTTACTCAGCTCATGCTGCCCTGGCAGCAGCAGAGTTTTTCTTGCCGGCCGAGAGACTGTGTCCCTTTGTCCTGTGATGGTCACAACTCCTTCTCTGCCTGCCTGTAGTTGTTGCTTGTTACCTTTTTTTTTTTTTTTTTTTTTCCATTTCTCCTCCTTTTCCCATTTTTTTTTTTTTTTTGAGTAGTTGGGGCGCAGTTGTGGGGTGGGATGGGGGGGTGGAGGGAGGGAAGGGACTCTGATTTTTTTGGGGGGAGGGGGAACTGCATCCCCGGTGCCCTGGGGGCCTCACCTGTCCTCTCTTAACTGTCTGTACCTGTAATAAAGTTGCCACGGTGAGAATCTGATCTGGTAGATCTGTGCCACAGCGGGGGCCCGGCCCGGGGGTCCCCCTGCCTGAGGGGGGTCTCTCCCGCCACCCACAGCCCCCAAACCCGCAGTGAGGGACGAGCCCGGAGCCGCCACGGGCGTGGCCGGCGGGGCTGGAGGGTGGGCTGCCCCGGGGGGGGCCCTGCTGGCTCAGGGCCCCTGTGCAGTGTCTGTGTGTCCCCTGCACCCCCCGCCCCCCCGGAGGGCCCTGCTGAGGTCCCCCCCTTTCCCCGCGCTCCTCTTCCTCTGCTGCCTCCTCCCTGCCCCACCTGGGGGGAGTCCCTGGGCTCTCCCCCTCCCCAAACCCTGGGAGCAGAGCCCGCCACGCTCAGCCCAGACCCCCCCCCCCCGGACCCTTCCAGCGCCGTTTTGGGGCGGGAGGGCACCTCCCTTTCCTGGCTGCTTGTGCAAACCCCCAAACCCGTCCTGAGGGGGGGTCCCCTGCGGGGCCGCCCCCCTGCCCGCTCCCCCAGGGGCTGTCGCCTGTCCGAGGGCGCGCCCCGTCCCCGTTGCGGTGCTGGGGGGTCCCTGTGCCGCCCTTCCCGCCGTGGGGGTCCCTCTGACGCCCTTTTCTCGTTGCAGGCTCTCCTCGGAGACCGGGGGCATGGGCAGCAGTTAGGGGGGCCCCGGACCCCCCCGCCTCGCCATCCATCTGCGGCCCCTTAGCACCGACCCAGGTTTTAAAACTAGTTTGTACATTTTCGGTTCCTCCAGCCTCGCGCCACTCACCAGGTTCAGTTTGTTTCAAAACAATTTTTTTTTTTTTGGTTTTTTGTTTTTGTTCTGTTTCTCGGGGTTATATTTTTTTTTTTTTCTCCTCTTGAATTAAAAGCATTTTAATTCCTTCGTTCAGCTCTTAAAACTGCTGAACCCCAAATCTTAGTTTTATAAAGCTTCTCTCTCCTCTCCCCACCCTCCCCAGCACCTTCTCCCCTCCTCTCCCCGTTTTTTCGGCTCATGAAGTTTCTGTTTTTGTCATTAAATGTAAGAGTGGAAGAAAAACGAAAAAAAAGCAAAAAAAAACAACAAAAAAATATTTCAGTTTAGTTCTGTAACGTCAGGAAATTTTTCAAAAAAAAACTGAATAAAAAGATGGACTGGAGCTTTTCCTTGTGAATAGAACCTGCAGGATATTTTGGTTAATGGATCTGCCTGTCTCAGTCTTTATTTGAACCCCCCCCCCTGGCTCTTCCTAGTGCTCCCAGTATGACCCAGTTTGGTTCTGGAGACCTCAGCTGGTGTTTGGGATCCTTCCAGAGGGTGGAGAACCAACCCAGTGCTCCCAGTATGGCCCAGTTGGGTCTTGGGGTCCCACTGGAATGGGATAAGCCAGTCCTGGGGAGGGAACTTGGACCCTCCAGATGAATTTTCAGAGGGTCTTTCCCATTTGCCTCCAAACTGGTCTTTAATGGAACCACTGTTGGTTCTGTTCCCTCTCTGCTTTCCCCCCTTTTCCCCCCACAATCCCCCTGGGACATCCGGGGGTGACAGAAGTCCCCCTCCCTGGCCCCTGAGTGATGCACCCCCCTCCCAGTGCCACCAGTAAAGGGGGGGACTCGGCCCCTCAACCCCCCATTATCCCCTGCTCTGAAGGAGGGGGTGAGGTCCCTTCTGCCCGCTGGGGTGGTTTCAGTAGGACCTACATCAACCCCGCAGGGCGCTGCCCCCCTCCCCTTTCCCCCCTTGCCCCGAGCCAGCAGCAGCAGTAGAGAGCGATAGATATTTATATAAATATTTGGGGCTGTACAAGTGAGGGGGTGCAGGGGGGGTGTGGGGGGCACACAGGTCACAGGCCCGGGGGGGCTGTGGGCCGGGGGGGCCCCTCGCCGCTGCCTGAGTGGTCGAGCTCTGCACTGTCACAGTCCGAGTCCTCGGAGACCTGGGGGGACACAAATGGGGGTGAAACATCCCCTGCCACCCTTAATCTGGGGGGACCTGGGCACCCCCTTCCCTTGGCCAACCCCAGCAGAGACCCCCACCGTGACCATCCCTGGGATATCCCTGGGGACCCCCTTTCCTTTGCCAGCCCAAGCTGGGGGGACATGGGGACCCCCACCCTGCAGTGACTGCCCCTGGGTGGGGGCATCACCTTGGTGGGGCTGAGTCCCCCGTGCCGGCGGCCGGGCCCCTCGGGTGGGGCCGCGTCCAGCGGGATCTCAGAGCCCTGGGACAGCAGGTCCTCGGAGCGGTCATCGGGACGCTCGTCCGTGTTGGTGCTGCCCACGTCGGGGGTGGCACTGTGCGACGGCTCGCTCGTGTGGCCCTCGTCGCCGTCCCCGTCCGAGAAGTTCTCCGAGCTGAAGGTCGACAGCGACTGGCGCTTGCTCATCCCCGGGGGCCACCTGGGCAGGGGGCGAGGGGGGCAGGGGGTGAGGACACGGGGGTCCGAGCACACCTGGACCCCTCCCAGGTGTCCCCAGGCACCCATGGAGGGGTCAGTACCCACCTCTGCCGCAGCGGCAGCTCCACCTCGCTGTCCACTTCACCCTCCTCCTCCTCCGACGAGACCCCCCGTTTCTGGGGGTAGAGGGCAGGGGGTGTTGGGGTCCTCCTGATGCCCCTCGCGAGGGACCCAGGAGTCCTGAGCCCCCTCCCTGAACCCCTCCCCGGAAGGAATCCATCCCCTCTCCCACTTCTGGGGTGGCCCCGGGGTCTCCCCGTGTCCTCGCCCCCCCCCACCCCCCCCCAAAAGGCGCCGGGGGTCTGGGGGTCTCACCTGCCCGCGGGTGACGGCCGCCCGGTACAGCAGAGCCGCGGGGGTGAGGTGCTGCCCGGCCCCCCCTTTCCCCCCCCGGCCGGCCCCGCTCTCTCGTTCAGGCTCCCCGGGAGTGGGGGGCTGCGGCGGGGGGGACCCTTGGGTGCCCGTTGCCCCCTCGGGTCCCGCATCAGGTACCGTGGCCGGGGGGGCACCCGCGGCCTCCAGGGTGCCCCCGAGGATGTCGGGGCTGGCGGCGGTGGCAGGGGGACCCCGGGGGGTTCCGGCCTCGGGTCCCGGCTCCCCGCAGCCCCCTCGGGGTCCCGCTTTGCGGTGGCGGCCCTTGGCCCGGCGGCTGCGCCCGGGGGACGGGGGGCCCTTGGGACACCCCGGCAGGGCCACCTGCGCCATGGCCGCGTCCAGCTTGGGCAGCAGCACCTCCGGCTTCAGGATGTCGGGGCTGGACACGGAGGGACACGGGGAAGGGCTGTGGGTGGGGATCCAGGCACCGGGACCCCTGGAATATCCACGGCCCCAAAGAACCACCCCCCCTCCAAGGGACACCGGCGTCTGCAGCCCCAAAACTCCCCCAAAGGACCCCGGACTCGCACCCCGAGGTCCCCAAACATCTGCACACCCAGATATTTTCTCCCCGCCCCCAGGAACCCAGATGCCCCCAGGGCTCTAAAGGACCCCAAATTCAGGTCCCCAGACCGCCCCACTGTGCCGGACCCACACATCCGTGCCCCCCCCGCAACCCAAATCACCAGCACCCCCATTTTCCCCCCATGTGCCCCACCCCAAACGCCCCAAGGTGACCCCCCCGAGGGATCCCAGCCCCCGCTCACCGCTTGCCATGGGGCGAGAGCTTCTGGGGGACGTTGCGTTTCTTGATGAGGGTCTCGACAGCGTTGCCGTGCAGGAGCCCCCGCGGCACCCGCGGCTTGAAGAGCCCGGGGTAGCGCTTCTCCAGCGCCTGCTCCCGCCTGCCACGGGCCACGCGTGGGCACCCGCACCCTGCCCGTGCCAAGCGGGGCCTGGCGGGTGCCCATGGCCGGGGGCAAGCGGCCATGGCCGGGGGGGAGTGGCCACGGGGTAAGGGATGACCATGGGGTGGACAAAGGGCTGGCCATGGCCAGGGGTGGCCATGGGATGGGCACACAGGGTGCTGGGGGTGCCGTCTGGGTGCTTTTGGGGGTGTTACTTGGGGGTGCTGCCCACCCACCTGAGCAGCTCCTTCTCCTTGAGCTCCAGCTGCAGCATGAGCGCGCTGAGCTCCATGTAGAGGTTGTTGGCCCGCTCCAGCTTCCGCTCGTAGTGCTCCCGGATGTCCAGCGCGTGCCTGGCGCCGGCGACACACGTGGCGTCGAACACGGAGCCCGGGGACACCCACGGCACCCGCCAGGAACAGGGACAGGCACCCATGGCCCCGCACCAGGGACAGAGACCCTCCCTGTGCCCCACCACCCCCTGGTGCCCTCTCCCCTGGTTCCCCCTGTCCCTTCCCAGTGCTCCCAGTGCCTCCCAGCAGGGCCCCACCGCAGCTCCTCGCGCCGGCGGTTGATCAGCTCCTCCTCCAGCCGGTGCAGACACGTCCCTTCCGACTTGATCTTCTCGAAGTGCAGCTTCACCTCCTCTCGCCACTCGGCCTGCGGCACAGGGACAGCGCTGTCACTGCCACCGGGCTCCGGCCAGCACAGGCATTGGTCAGCCTGGGCATCCAGGGCACCAGCGGTACTGGGCACTGGGCTACTGCCCACTGCAGGCACTGGGTGCTGGGGCCCTGTGGTGCTGGAAAAATGGGATCCTGGGATGCTGGGATCTGGGTACCTGGGATTTGAAGTAGGTCTCCTGGGGGGTGGAGAGTACATCAGCCGAGGCGATGTCGAGGTGCAGCAGGATCTGGCGGAAGGACGGCCGGTTCCGGGGTTTGCTGTTCCTGGGAGAAAGGACACAGCACTGAGGGCAGGCTGGGGGGAACTGGGAGGGGTTGGGGGAGTCCTGGGGGTGCTGGGGGGGTCTGGGAGTGCTGGGGGGTCCTGAGGGCTTTGGGGACCAGGCCAGAGAAGGGTGCACAGGACACACGGGGGGCACCAGGGCTACAACCAGGGGTCCCCCCTGCCCTGCCCACAGGGGGAGGTCCCTCGTGCTGGTCCCACAGCACCCCCCATGGTGGGGTCCCGCGTGCCGCGGGTGCCCACGGTGTGTCCCCAGGGTGTCCCTTGGGGTGTCCCCGCGGGCACTCACCAGCACTGGCGCAGCAGCACCTTGAAGCCGTCGGGGCAGCTGGAGGGACGGGCAGGTGGAGGCTGTTGCTGCCCACGCCCCAGATTATGGCCGACGAGTCCACGTCCTTGTCAGGGGATCTCGCCCGTCAGCAGCTCCCACAGCACCACCCCGAAGGACCTACGGGCACCCGCAGCCCCCATCACCCACGGCGGGGCACCCCTGTGGCCTCCTGCTGTCCCCTCACCCTCCCCGCTCCGGTGTCCCAGTGTCCCCCGCTCCTGCGGTCCCTGATGTCCCCCAGTCCCAGTGTCACTCCCAGTATCCCTGGTGTCCCCACAACGTCTCCTGTCCCCATAGCCTGCTGCTGCTGGTCTGCAGTGCCACCACAGCTGCCCAGTGTCCCCGATGTCCCCGATGTCCCTGTGGCCTCACCAGATGTCCACCTTCTCAGACACAGGCTCGTTGCGGATGACCTCGGGGGCCATCCAGGCCACGGTGCCAGCAAAGGACATCTTGGTGCTCTTGTCGATGAGTTCCTTGGAGTGCCGAAGTCCGAGATCTTCACCACATCGTCGTAGGTGATGAGCATGCTGGGGACACGCGCTCAGCGCCACGCCAATGACACGCCACCGGCACGGGCACGGCACCGCCACGGGCATGCAACTGCTGCGAGCACCATCGGGTCACAGCACGGCACCGGCGGGGACAACGTGGACACGGACAGGGCAGGGGACAACAGCCACACGGACAGGGCACTGACACGGACGTTTCACCCACATGGGACAACACCACACAGACAGGGCAGGGGACAACACTGACATGGACATGGCACCGGCGTGGGACACCAACATGGGCATGGCCCTGCCACGGACATGCAATGCCATGAGTGTGGTCCTGTTGAGGGGACCACGTGCACAGCTCGGCCACCACCATGAGCACGGCACTGCCACAGGGCATGAAGCCACCAGGTGTGGCACTGCCACAGTCACACAACTCACGGACACACAGCACCATGGGCACAGCACCGGCAGGGGCACGGCACCACCGAGGACACGCCACCGTCCTGGCACAGCACCGCCGCGCTCAGGCACCCACCCCACGCACATCCCCACGCCCGGGGGCACCAAGGGGTGCTCCGAGCCCCGTCCCCGGCTCACTTGGGCGACTTGAGGTCCCGGTGGATGATCTTGTGCAGGTGCAGGTAGTTCATGCCGCCGGCGATGCCCATGGACCAGTCGACCAGCAGCGAGGGGGTGACCTTGCGGCCGGCGCGCAGCACCTCGTAGAGCTGCCCCTGGGCGCAGAACTCCATGATGATGCAGTAACAGGGGGCCTGGGTGCACACGCCCCTGCGGGCACAGCGGCACCTCAGCGCCCGCCGGGGCCATCGCTGCCTCCAGGACACCCCCAGGGTGCCCCGAGCCCTCGGCGTGTCCATGCCCGGAGTCCTCGCTGTGTCCTGCCCACCTTGGTCCGTGCCATGCCGGGGGTCGCCATGCCCGTGGCGTGTCCATGCCCATGCTGTGTCCGTGCCCATGCCAGGCCCATGCTGTGTCCATGCCCATGCTGTGTCCATGTTCCAGCATGCTCCATGCCCCCATCCATGTTCTAGCATCGTCCATGCCCCCTGCCATGTCCATGTTCCAGCATGTTCCGTGCCCCACACCGTGTCCATGCCCCATGCCCGCGGTGTCCCTGTGCCCGCGGTGTCCCTGTGCCCCCGCCGGTGCCAGCAGCCCCCTGCTCACTTGAAGGTGATGATGTTGGGGTGCTTGAGCTTGCGCAGGTGTTTGATGTCGGTCTCCTTGAGGTCCCGCACCTTCTTCACGGCCACCTCCTCGCCGTGGAAGCGGCCCAGGAACACGGCGCCCTGCGCCCCGCTGCCCACCCACTGCAGGTCCAGGATCTCCTCGAACGGCACCTCCCAGGGGTCTGCGGGCACCCGTGGACATGGCACCGGCACTCCCAGCAACCCCAGCACCTCCAGAACACCCCCATCTCATGGTACCCCTGCTGCACCCACAAACCCACAAGCATCGCCCTTTGCCCCTTCACTCCCTTTTGCTCCCTTGCCCCCTCCTTTGCCCTTCACCCCCTTCTTTACCCCCTCACCCATTCTCTGCCCCCTTCAGCCCATTCTCTGCCCACTCACCCCCTGTTTCCCCCTCTCCCCGTCCCCCCGCTCACCCTCGGGGGGGTGTTTGTGCTCGGCCGCGTAGGCTTTGCCGATCATGGTCCACACGGGCTTCAGGCACCGAAGAGCCCCTCCAGGAACCCCCCCCCGGCCTGGCAGCGCAGGTGGGCGGCATCGGCCGCCAGCGGCCCCGCGGCCTCGGGGCCGAGCTCTGGGGGCCGGGCCCCCCCCCGGCGGGGCCAGGCCTCGGGGGGGGCGCTGGGGGCGGGCAGGACATCGCGCAGGACGCACTGGGTGGGGGTCAGCTCCTGCTCGGGGGTCCCGTCCGACGGCAGCGCCAGCGAGGGGGACGGCGTGCGGGTCTCGTGCAGGCAGGCCATGGCCACAGCTCTGCGGGGCGAGCGGTCAGCGGGGCCCTCGGGCACCCCCGGACTTGGGGGTGACCCCCAGCACCCTGCGGCACCCCCGGACACGGGTGTGACCCCTTTGCACACGGGTGAGCCCCCCCCGCACCCTCGCCCCCTCCCCCCGGGTGCCCCCAGAGTGCCCACGAGTGTGCAAATCCCTCCTGCGCGTGTGCCAGGCCCCGCACGGCCACGCGCAAACGTGTCAGGGTAAACTGAGGCACGAGGGGTCCCCGGGGGGGGGGGGGGGGGATAGTCACCATGGCAACAGCGCGCCCGGCGATGATGTCATCACTAAAATTGGGGGGGGTGAGTCACGGGGGGGCGGGGGAGGGGCTTAACGTCACCCCGAGAGACCCCGCGGGGGAGGGGGGCACGACCCGCCCCTCCAGGTGTCGCGTGTGTCCCCCCGTGGTGACATCACGTCACACGGTGACGTCATCCCGGTAAGGGATGGAGACTCCCCCCCTCCCCTCCCCCAGGGAAACTGAGGCAGGAGCGGGGGAGCAGCGACCCGGGGGGGGGCTTGGGACAAAGGGGGGACGGAGGTGACATTTGCGACATGCGACAGCGCGGGCCCCATGTCGCGACAGCGCAGTGCTGGAGGAGGGGAGCGGGGGCGACACAGCGCCCCCGCCGGCGCGTCATGTCGGGACAAGGCGCCCTGTCGCGACATAGGGAGGGTGCGGGGGGACGTTGCGTGACGGGGGGAGGGAGGCGCAGAGGCGCGGGGGGGGGGGGGGGGGGCACACGCGCGTGCAAAGGGGGGCGGTCCGCACCCACGGGAGGGGCGCGCGCGTGCAAGGGGGGGGGTGTCGCACACATGGGGGGACACAGGGACACACTGGGGGGGGGGGACACACGGACACGCGCACGGACACGCGCACGGACACGCGCACGGACACGCCACACGCACCTGCCGCCGCTTGCACGCGCGTGTGCAAGAGGTCACGAGCGCGTGCCCGGGGTGCGGGCACGGCTGCGGGGGGAGGGGGGGCGGGGGGTCACGGCCGTGCACGCGCGTGTGCAAGGGGCCGCTCGTGTCCCCTCCCCTCCCCCCTCGCCCCCCCGCGGGGACCCCGCGTCCGAGGGGGGGGAGGGGAGGGCGCGGCCCCCCGGGCCTCGGGGGACCCGGCGATGGAGGGGGGGGGGGGCCGTGAGCCCCCCCATCCCCCGCCGCAGCCCCGCTACCCCCTCCCCATCCCGGCGCATCCCCGGTCCTGCCCCCGCCCTCATCCCCATCCCGGTGCATCCCCCCCCCCCCCCCCCCCCCCCCCCCGCCTCGGCCTCCCCGCGCCGGTGCCGGTACCTGAGGGGGCTCCGGGCCCCTCGCCCGGGGATGCGGGTGATGCCGGGGGGGTTCCGGGGGGGTTCCGGTGCCGGGGGTCCCGGCGGTGCCGGTGCTGGTGGGGCTGGGCCCGGCGGGCGGGGCCGGTACCGGGGCCGGGGCCGCGGTCGGGGCGAGCGGCGAGAACGGCCCCGCCCGACGGGAACGGCCCCGCCCCGGCCCCGCCCCGCGCACCGGAGAGACCGACACGGGCACCGGGAGCCCCCCCGGCAGCGCTCCGGGACCCCGATACTGCACCGGGATCCCCCCCGATACCGCACCGGGACCCCGAAACTGCACCGAGAACCCCCGCACCGGAGAGACCGGGACCGGGACCCAGATACTGCATCGGAACCCCTCCCCCGGCACCGGGAGAGACCGGCACCGGGGACCCCCCCTTACAGCGCACCGGGACCCCGAAAATGCACCGGGACCCCCCTGGTACCGCAGCGGGACCCAGACACTGCACCGGGACCCCGGTACCGTGCGGGGACCCTCCCCGGCACCGGGAGCCCCCCTGAAATTGCACCGGGACCCCGAAACAGCACCGGGACCCAAATACTACATCGGGACCCTCCTCGGCACCGGGAGAGACCGGCACCGGCAGCCGGAACCCCCCCGACAGTGCTCCGGGACCCCGAAACTGCACCGGGACCCCGATACTGCATCAGGACCCCCCCCCCCCTCCACGGCACCGGCAGGGACCGGCACCGGCACCGGGACCCCGATACGGCACCGGGACCCCTCTGGCACCGGGAGAGGCCGGCACAGGCACGGGGACCCCCCCGGTTCCGTACCGGGATCCCGATCCTGCACTGGGACCACCCCCGGTACTGGAGAGACCGGCACAGGCACCGGGGCCCCTCCGGCACCAGCACCGGGACCCCTTCCCGGATCGGCACCGGACCGGGACCCCCCGGCATCAGCACCGGCACCTCCAGGACCGGCCCTACCGGTGCCCCCATGACCCCGCCGGCACCGCCCGGCCGAGCAGCACACGGGGCACCGGTGCGATCCCACTGCTCCCAGTATGGGTGTCCCGCTGTCTGCAGTGCTCCCAGTGCAATCCCAGTGCAATCCCAGTGCGGGTGTCCCATACATCCCAGCGCTCCCAGTGTCATCCCAGCGCTCCCAGTACAGGTGTCCCTCTGTCCCCAGTGCTCCCGGTGTGATCCCAGCGCTCCCACTCTGACCAGTGCCACCTCTGCCCCATTGTCCCCATTGTCCCCATTGTCCCCATTGTCCCCTAACTCCCCATCGGGGGGAAACTGAGGCAGGACCCCCCTCGCCCCTCCAGCACCACGTGACCCCGCTTCCCGCCTCCTCCACGCTCCCGCCCCCCCTTCCGCGCGGGGGTTTGTGGGAAGCGTAGTCCGCCGGGGGCACGCAACGGCGGCTGCGCGCGCTGCGGGCGGCGCTCGGCGGACTACACGTCCCGGAACCCGCCGCGCGGCGCGGCGCTCCCGTGATGCCGCGCGCCCCCTGGCGGCGCGGGCGGCGGCCGGAGCGGCGGGGATGAGCGAGGAGGGGGCGGGCGGGGCCCGGCGGAGCGGCGGCGCCTTCCCCAGGTACCGGGACCCCCGGCGCCCCCCGGCACCCCCCGGCACCGCCCGGGGCTCCCCGGGGCTCCCCTGGCACCGCCACAGCCCCCCCTCCGCGCCGCGGCGGCGGTGGGCAGGGGGAGGGGGCGGCCTAGGCCGGGCCTCGGCGCGGGGGCGGGGGAGGGGGCGGGGGGGGACGCGGGGTTGTCCCCGTGTGGCGGCGGGGGAGGGGGGACAGGGGTGTCCCTGTGGGGTGCGGCGGTGGCATCCCTGTGTCCGTATCCCCGGCGGTGCCACTCGTGTCCCCAGGTGGCACTGCCACCGCTGTCCCCGGGTCCCCACGCTGTGTGGCACTGCCACCGCTGTCCCCACGCGGTGCGGGGGCTCCATCCCTGTCCCCGTGTCACCACGTTACACACCAATGCCACCCTGTGTTCCCACACTCCATGGCAGTGCCACCCCGTCCCCATGTCCCTGTGTCCCCAGTGGTGCCAGCCACCTCCATCCTCCTGTCCTAATGCCCTGTGGCACTACCACCCGTGTCCCTGTGTCCCCTCTGAGCCCTGGGGACAGCCCTGTCCGCAGCCTGGAGCAGATGGCACCCCTGTCCCCATGTCCCTGCAGGACGTGGCAGTGCCACCCCTGTTGCCATGTCCTCTCTGAGCCGGGGTTGGTGACAGCCGTGTCCCCGTGTCCCCAGCCTGGAGCAGATGGTGGCCGCCAGCCCCGGGAAGACGCCCATCAGCCTCCTGCAGGAGTATGGGACACGCTTAGGACGGACCCCCGGCTACGACCTGCTCAAGGCCGAGGGCCAGGCCCACCAGCCCAACTTCACCTTCCGCGTCACCCTCGGGGACATCAGCTGCACCGGTGGGACCCCAGAGCCCCCGGGGACCCCCCGTCCCCTTGGGGAGCCCCCACAACCAGCCTGGGCCACCCGCGTCCCCCGTGTCCCCTTGGGGACATCGGCTGCACCGGTGGGACCCCGAAGCCCCGTCCCCACACTGGGAACCCCTTGTCACCCCCAAGGGTCCCCCCCATGCTGCAGGAGGGGGGCACAGAGGGGGATCCCCAAAATCCTGGGTGCTGCTGGGGGTCCCTGGGGCCTGTGGGAGGTGGGTGGTGGGGAGGGGTCCCCAGGGTGTCCCCTGGGTGTCTCCTGACCCCCTGGTGTCCCCCAGGGCAGGGTCCCAGCAAGAAGGCGGCGAAGCACAAGGCGGCCGAGGTGGCCCTGAGGCTGCTCAGAGGGGGGGGGGCCATGCTGGAGCCCCTGGAGCACAGGTGGGGGGCCGGGGGGGGCACCGAGAGCATCTGGGGGGGTGCTGGGCGGGCTGGGGGTACCCAGGAGTGGGGGGCACTCAGGTTTGGGAGGGGAGGGGGGCATTCAGAGGAGTTTGGGGATACCCAAAGGGGGCTTGGCGATCCCGTGGGATTTGGGAGGGGTCTGGTGAGCTCAGGTGGGTTTGGGGGTGCCTGGGGGGGGGCTGGGGGTACCCAAGGGGTCTGGGGCTATCCAAGGCGGGTCTGAGGGTGCCCAGGGTGGGTGAAGGTAGCGGGGGGGTCTGTGGGTGCCCAGGGGGGTCTGGGGTCCCCATAAGGCCTGAGGGGGTGCTCGGCTGTTGACGCCTCCCCCTCCCCCCAGCTCTCCTTTCCCCCCGGAGCCCCCGGCTGAGCCCGGTCCCGCCGCGCCCCCCCCAGCCCCCGCCGCGCCCCCCCCCTCGCCCAGGTAAGGAGGGGCCACCGTGTCCCCACCCCAAATCCCCCTCGGCCCCTCTGTGCCCCCCAAGGGGGGCCGTGGAGTGTTCCCTGCAGGGGCCCCCCCCTGGAGATGAAGACGCCGGTGTCCCCCCCCCAGTCCGAGTGTAACCCTGTGGGGGCTCTGCAGGTGGGTGACCCCAGGGAGGGGACACAAGGGGACACCAACCCCCCTCCCTTCCCTGGTTTGGGAGCTGTTCCCATTTTGAGGTGATGACCTGGCCAGGAGGGGACATGGCCCTTGGGGAGGTGACCTCACCTATTTGGGGGGGAGGGGACAATGGCCTTTGGGGTCTCTTCCTCCTTTTTGGGACAGTTATTCTTGTTTTGGGGTCAGTTACCTCCATTTTGAGGATGGTTATCCCCATTTCAGACCCATTACCCATTTTGGGGCTGAATATCCCCATTTAGGGACAGTTATTCCCCTTTTGGGGCCGGTTATCCCCATTTAAGGGACAGTTATTCCTGCTTTGGGCTGGTTATCACTATTTTGGGGACAGTTATGGCCCTTTTGGGGCTGGTTATCCCCATCTTGGGCCAGTTATGCCCATTTTGGGCCAGTTATCTCCATTTTGCGGCCCGTTACCCCCCTTGTGGGGCCGCTGATGGCTGTTGTGGGGCTGTCCCTGTGCCCAGGAGCTGGTGGTGCAGAAGGGCTGGCGCCTGCCCGAGTACACGGTGACGCAGGAGTCGGGGCCGGCGCACCGCAAGGAGTTCACCATGACGTGCCGCGTGGAGAGATTCGTGGAGATCGGTGAGGGAGGAAGGGACCCCCGGGGGCTACTGGGGGGGGGTTTTGGGGGGTCCCGGCTCACCCCCAGCCCCCTCCGCAGGCAGCGGCACCTCCAAGAAGCTGGCGAAGCGCAACGCAGCCGCCAAGATGCTCGTGCGGATCCACAACGTCCCCATGGAGCCGCGGGACGGCAGCGAGGCCGAGGGCGAGGAGGACCAGTTCAACATGGTACTGGGGACACTGGGGGGGACACGGGCACCCCAAAGCCACCCCGGAGTCACCCCAGAGTGCCCCTCTCCATGGGTGTAGGGAGGGCACCCTCTGGGTTTGGGGCCGTGAGCGGCTGAGCGTGGCCCCGCGGGTGTCCTGCTGTTCCCACATTCCCGGGGGGATTCCCGTGCCTCGGGGGGGTCGGGACGGTCCCCCAGGGGCTCGGCAGGACCCCGAGTGCCCCGTGCCCCCTCCTCAGACGTGCCCCCGGCTGGAGGGGCTGCGGGGCCGCGCCCCCGGCTGCACCTGGGACTCGCTGCGGAACTCGGCGGGCGAGAAGCTGGGCCAGCTGCGGAGCCGGGGGGGGCCCCCCGCGCCGGGGGGAGCCTGCGCCCTCCTGCAGGAGCTCTCGGAGGAGCAGAGCTTCGCCATCAGCTACCTCGACATCGGTGAGCGCCGGGCACCCCTCAGCCCCGCCCCGGGCACCCCCCAGATCCCCAGCCCGCCCTCAGGGTGCGGTGGGGCGTGGGGGTGACCCCGCTGTGCCCCTCAGATGCCCTGAGCCTCAGCGGGCTGCACCAGTGCCTGGTGGAGCTGTCCACGCAGCCGACCACGGTGTGCCACGGGGCTGCCCCGTCCCGCGACGGCGCCCGCGCCCAGGCCGCCCGCAACGCCCTGCAGTACCTGCGCATCATGGCCGGGGGCAAGTGACCCCCCGCCCGGGCACCAGGATGTGCCCCAGGACTCGCTGACCAATGCTCGGACCTCTGGACACGGCCCCCACCCGCGGCCGCCCTGGATGGTGGATGGACAGACGGACCTCAGGGCCCCGGGTCTCCCTCTGGCCTGGCCCCCCCCCCCATGCTGGGGAGTCCCCAGGTGCCATCGGCCCCCCAGGAATAAATCTGGGGGGGTTTGTACTCCCCGTGTCGGCGTCTGCTTGGGGTCTGGGGAGCAGAAAAGGGGCAGGATCCACATCCCCCCCCACCCAGGAGCAAAGGCAGAGCAAGGGCTGGGAGTGGGGGCACCACTTTATTGGGGGACGGACAGACACACAGACAGGCTCGGGATGGGCTCCGGGCCGGGCTCGGGGCCGGACGCTCAGCGGCGGCGGCCAAAGCGCTGCGGAGTCGCCATTGTCCAGAACGGGGCCACTGGGGGGTCCCAGCTGCGGGCGCTGAGCCGGGCCTGAGCCCCCCCCTGCGGCCCCCAGCCCGACCTGCCGGGGGACGGGGCAGCGTTGATCCCCAGCGGGGACAGGATGGGGACAGATGAGATGGACAGGGATGGGTGGGATGGGATGGGAATGGACAGACAGGGAGGGATGGAAGGGGCTGAGGGACACGCACGGACAACGGGGATCCCATCCCACCACTGACCACTCCCTCAGGCACCCCCAAACCACCCGCGTCCCGCCCCACCTCCTGTGTCCCCCTGGTGTCCCCAGATCCCCCGACCCCATCCCTCGATGCCCCCCACAGCACCCGGGACCCCCATCCCCCGCTCACCTCTGCGGCTGCAGGGGGGGCCCGGGGGCGCGGCCGGAGCGCTGCAGGGACCGGAGCAGCGCTCCCAGGGCGGCGGCGGCGGCGGCGGGGGGCGGCCCCAGAGCGGCGGCGGCGGCCTGAGGCGGGAGAGGACCGGGGGTCACGGCGGGAGAGGGCCGGAGTGCGACCCCCCGACCCCAAGCCCGAGCATCTCCCCACAAACCGAACCCCCTGTTCCGACGGCGCGGCCGGGCCGGGGCTCACCGGGGCCGAGCTGGGGGTCCGGGACAGGCGCGGGCGGAGCGCGGGGTCCCCGCCAGCAGCAGCAGCAGGAGCAGCACCGGGCGCCCCGCCATCGCCCCCGCCATCGCCCCCGCCCCGCCGCCGCCGCCGCCTCTTATAGCCAGGCCGGGCCGGGCCGGGGGTCCCGGGGGAGCGGGGGGCGGCGGGATCAGCCCCGGCCCCGCCGCCGTTAATGAAACACATTTAGCAGCCGCGACAGCAGCCCCCGGGGACGGCCGGACGGATGGACGGACGGGAAGGCCCCCGCATCCCCCGCCCCACCCGGGCCCCGCAACCGGCACCGCTGCGGAGCTGGATCCCCGGCCCGGCCCCGGGACCCCCCGGCCTGCACCGGGACCTCCCGAAACCAGGGCCCCTCGAGACCGGGACCCCTCCCCGCCCCCCGACCTGCCCAGAACCTCCCGAGACCCGCACCCCCTTCCCTGCCCCAGCCCCCCTCCTCGGGACCCCCTGAGCCAGGGACCCCTCCTCGGTCCCCCGGGACCCCCGCGCCCCCTCCCCACTCGGCCGCGTCTCGCTGCCGCCGCCCGGTGGCCGCTCCGCGCTCCTGCAGCACCGACGGCGCGGCCGCGGCTCCCCCCGACCCCAAACCAGCCGAAATCGCCCCAGAAAACGCATCCGAGGGTGCGTGACCCAAGGCCACTGCGGTGTCCCCACAAGCAGCTCGTCCGCTGCGCCACCCGGGAGGGGTGACAGTCCCACGCCGTCCCGAGTCCAGACGGTGCCACCCTCCATCCGGTGCCACCCACCCCGTGAACCCCCGGGGACACCCAGGGGTGTCCGTGGGACAAAGCGACACCGGGGTTGTCCCCAGCCCGCCCCCCGCCCCCCCCCCCCCCCCCCCCCCAAAGCAAAGGGCAGCAGCCAGCGGCTCCTGGGTAATATTTTAATGTTATATTTGCAGCATAAATAAAGGCACGTTACATGTTTGGTATGACACGGCCGGGGGCTGGGGGAGGCTGGGACGTGTCCCCCGGGTCCCCCGCGGCCCCGGGCCCCCGCGGGGACTGTGAGGACCGGCTCACAGGAGCCCGGGCGGAGCTGGGGGTCCCTCGGGGGCTGCGGGGGGGTGGGGGCAGACCCGCGGCGGCGGCCGATCTACGATATATGGGTGCGTATAGGCGTCGATATGGACTGATAGATACTACACAGGTACTCGGGGGGTCCTTTTTTGGCTTCTTCCATTATTGATCGTCAAAGCTCGTGGGGGGTGGGGAGCATGCCCAGGATCCGCATCCCTCCGGCACCTCCCGGGCTCGTTTTGGGGGCCCCGTGTGCGCGGGACTGGGGCGAACAGAGCAGGAACGGGTCCACGAGTCCCAACATGACATTTCCCACCTGAGCCAAAGAATTCCGGACACAAGAGCAGTCTGGGGCGGGAAAGCAGCACCAACCCTCCCCACCCCGCCCCATCCCTGAGGGGTTTGGAGGCTGAAAAGGGAGGAGGAGGAGGGAAGGAGCTCCCCCACCGCGGGGCTCCCCGGGAGCCGGTTTGCAGCCACTTGTTCCTATTCAAAGTTACAGTTCGGATAAAATCCATAAACCCCCAAACCCAGCTGATCCCGCTCTCCCTGTTCCCCCAACCCGACCCTAAAGGAGCCCCCTTCAAGCCCGCAGAGCTCCTGTGAGGAGCTCCTGTATCTCCCCCGATTTCAGGGAGGGAGATCCCGGCGATCCGAACCCGGCACGGACGGACTGAGGAAGGGACGGGAGGAAGGCTCGGGACCCGCTGGGATCCCGGGAACCGGGGCTGGCAGAGCAAAGTGCAGGTGCCCGGCGCTGCCCGAGCGGGGCCAGGGGCTGCCACCCCCGGGAGCCTCGGAAAAAGCGGGAGAAAACATTGGAAAAGCGAGAGGAATCACCACGGAGCAGAAATCAGGGTTTTTCGCCCCAAAGGTGGTCACGAAGTGGGAAGTGGCTGCTTTTGGGGTAAAACACACCTGGAATGGGCACGGGAAGCTCCAACCCTGCGAGTGAAGCAACAACAGATCCAGGTACAGCCGAACCTGGACTCAGCTCGTTCCCTGCCTGTCCCTGCCCACGTCTGCAGCGTTCCCACCGTCTTTTCCCGGATTTGCAGGATTTTCAAGGCACTGGCGATGGGGATGTGGGAATGGGGAGCTTCGGGGTGTGGGAGGGATGGGAACGGAGAGACGAGGGGGCCACGAGGATTCCCGGGAAGAGCAGTGAGGCAGGAAAACCCCGTCACACAAAACCCAGCCGCTGTCAGTGCCCCGAGGGTAAAACGAGAGAGGCTGAGGAAAGTGCTGCCCTCAATCCAAACCTATCCCGGATTTTCCGCCCCTCCACCCTTCGCTCGCTCCTGGTTCTCCCAGCGAGGCCTCCCCTGCTGCCCCAGACCCTGCAGCAAACGGGGAACCAGCCCAGAGCTCAATTCCTCCTTCCCTTCCCCTTCCCACCGGCACTTTTCCCGGAGATTCGGGATTTCCTGCAGAGGCCGAACGCTGGGATGGCCCCTGACGGACGCCAGGGCTCACACCACACCACGGGATGAGCCGCTGGACAGGGCAAAGATCCTGCACCTCCTGCAAACCCTCCCAGGATCCCCCAAACCAGCCTGAGCCCTCCCTGTGCCTCACCCGGACCCTCCTGGCCACGTCCTGCAGCAGAAACACAGCCCGGGTCAGGATAGGGAATGCTGGAAACAGCTGGGAACCCACGGACTGTGCTTCAGGAACAGCTTTAAGGGAGGAAAAGCAACATTTGGGGGATGTGCGGGATCCCAACAAGAGGTTCCCGAGGCCGGATGTGACCCCGAGCACGGGGAGGAGCTGGGATGAGCAAGAGGAAAAAGGGGAGTGCAGGAGCAGCAACACAAACCCACCCCAATCTCAATCCCAATCCCGATCCCGATCCTGATCCCAGTTGAGGAAGAGCTGCTAAAGAGGAGGGGGAGAAGCCAGATCCCATCCCTGGAAAAACCCCAAATCTCTGGACTTTCCCGTCTGTGCCGGGATCCCAGCCTCCTGCTCAGCCTTCGCTTTGGGTTTTGCTGTCCCTGGGAACCTTCCAAGCGTGGAGAAGCCAAACAAATCACCTGGACAAACCAGCCTGGCTCCAAAGTGGCGAAGTGCGACCTGAGGGGGGAGGGCTTGGCTGAGGAGGGACCTGGGAGGGGCAGGGATTCCAGGGGCTGGAGCAGCTCCATGGAGCAGGCCGAGATTCCTTCCCCATCCCAAAACCAGGCATAACCTTTCCCAATTCCCAGCTGCTGGCTCCGACCGTGGCACCTCGGGCAGGCACACACGGACACAGGGGAGCCCAGTGTCCACCCCGGCAGGAAAAGGGACCCGACTCCAAGAGTTCCTCGCTGAGGAGGATGGGATCGGACCCTGGAGCCGGGAGCTCCATGGATCCTTTGTTTGCTCCAGCTGGGAAGTGCCAGAGCCATGAGGGAGAGGCAAAACCCTGGGCGAACACCGGCCCAATTCCCTGTGCCCTCCCCTCGGAACAGGCAACAATTCCATGATTTAAGGCCACCATTGTTGAGGTCATCGAGGTCGCCTGAGCGGGAGGTGATCCCGGGGTTTGCTCGGGCGGGTTTGGGGGTTTGGGGACTCACGGTGTCACTGCCAGCTGGGCCCTGCCCCGCACCCCATCCCGGCTCCCAGCGCCCACTCGCAGCCCCTTTCCCGTCGGGAAGGCGGGAGCAGCCCTGGCCAGGCCGTACCTTTCCCAGCCCCTGGCACGGGAGCAGCCCCGGGGTCACTCTGTCCCCAGAGCCCCACGCTGGCCCCTCGTCCCGGCCACCGGGGCACAAATCCAGAGCTGCCCGCTTCCCATGGTGTCCGAACTCCATCGCTGGGATCGGGGAGGGAGGAGACCTCGATCCCTGTGACCTCAGAGCTCCGGGAGGCTCCTGGTGAAGGTGCAACGATTCAGGGGTGGGAGCGGGGACGAGCACTGGGAGCAGCACGGGGACAGCACGGAGCGTCACAGCCTCCTGCCGAGGGGGGACAGGGCCAGGCCTGGAGCGGTGCCCACACACGGAGCTTTAGTGTTAACCACACGGATCCCCGAACCCGCCTTTTCCAGGGGCTCTGGGGCCGAGGGCCCGAGAGCTCCACGGACTGTGCAGTGGGGAAGCGCCAGAGCTGCCCTTAACTCAAAAAAAAAAAAAAAAAAAAAAAGAATAAAACCCAAAAAAAAAAAAAGGAAAAATTCCTGGCGGGCCCCCGCCGGTCAGCGCCGGGGCCGTGGTCAGTCCGTGCGGCCGCAGCGGGCGCTCCTCGGCCCCAGGGCCATCATCTGCCGGCAGACTGCGACTGTGGGGCCATGATGACGTGGGAGGCCACGGGCACGGCCAGCTCTGTCCTTTGCCCGGCCATCTGGGCCAGCACCGAGGTGGCCACGGCCTCGGCGGCCGAGCGCGCGCTGAGCCCGTTGGGGCGCGGCCGAGGTGGAGCTGTGCTGGATGGACCGGCGCGGGCGAGCCCGTGGGCTCCGAGCTCTCCTTCGGGGCTCTCTGCTCCGGGAACAGGAGAGAGGAGAAGCGCGTTAGGGACAGCTCAGGGTGTGGGGGTGGTGGCAAGAGGAGGGGTGGGAATGCTGCTGGTTTGGGGTGGGAACACTGCTGGCCCCAGATGGGATCAGGGACACCTCAGGAATGGGCTGGACACTCCCCTTTCCAGCCTGGGGCACGGAATATGGAACCCCACTGCTCCCATCAGACCCCCCCCTCCCCCTTTGGCAGAGGCGAGCGAGGACTGGGACAGAACTAATTAAAAGCTGGGAGATAACGACACCCTGGCTGGCCCCATCCCGTGGAGAAGCAGCCTCGAATCCTCCTGAATTCCAGGCCGTGGAATCCTCCCGAATTCCAAGCAGGAAGCAGCACAGCTTCCCGAGGAGGGCAGCACTGCCATAACCTTCATCCCAACCCTCCATTCCCAGACCGTCCATTCCTCGTTAACCGGAATTAATTTCCCCCCAGGCCATCGAGCCCCGAGCCTGAGCAGCCCCTTCCCCACCTGCCAGGGGGAGCAGGATCCCCTCAGCAGGGCCCAGGGCTGGGCTTGTGGGGGCATTTTTTATCTAAATCACCTGCTCTGCTCTTTATTACTCCCCGAGATACTAAAATCAGTCAGAGCCCATCACAACCCTTTGCTGGCTCCGTGGTTTTGGGAATTTGAAGGGGGCAAACGAAGGCAGAGCCCCTCCTCCCTTTGTTCAGGGGCTTCCAGAGCTTTGGATTTTCTGCCCCAAACAACCCCCGAGGTCCAGGCAGAGCTCCTCTCCCAGGGGACAGTTTGGGAGCTCTCAAACACCTGGTGAGGGCACCCAGAGCCCTCTGCACCCACAGGTGCCAGGAGGAAATTCCAGGTGGGACGGGGTCACCTCCCTTTGAAAGAGCAAAATAAAGCAGGAGCTAGGATATTTCTTCCACATAAAACCCCTAATACTGGTTAAAAAATCAGATTTGGGGTTTAACACCTCACTGGAAAATGGGCTCAGGCTCCATTTTCCTTCTGCCTTTCCCTGGGAAAACCTTGGCCTGGGCTTGGAGAAGGTCGAGCAGAGCAATATCCTCCTGTGGCAGCCCAAAGCCAGGAGATTTACAAGGTGCTGCAAATAAACCTCCCGAGTGTCCAGGAGGCTGCTGCAATTCCATCAGGGACCCTGGGGCTGTGTCAGGGACCTGCCCGGCCACAAATCTTGGCCATAAAAAGGGGCGGAGGGTAGGGGGCAAATCTCATTTCCAGCATTCAGATGCGTGGTGAATTCCTGCCGGTGTGGGGAACAGGGAGAGGAATTGTGAACTTTGGGATGAGCAGGGAAAACCTGGGAGGCACTGCGGGGCTGGGACACAGGGACGTGGGGACAGCCAGGAGCTCCTCACCCAGGCTCCAGGTCACTGCAGGGGGTGACAGTGGCACATCCCTGTGCCTGACCAGGCAGGGCAGAGCTCCAGAGACCCGGAGATGGGATCAAGGCACAGCCCCCAGGGGCGCTGAATTTTCATTTTTTAAAAATTTTTTTTGTTTTTCTCCCTTGTTTTTTGCTATTTGCCCTTCCCTTCTCGCAGCTCATCTGTCCCTGCCTCTCCTCCCATTATTCCAAGGAACACTAGAGGACTCCAGCGTCCTCCCAAAGCCTCAGCACAGCCTGGAATTGGTACTGCAGGGAGGGCAGGAGGACCCAGATCGTGTTCAGCTCCTGGGCTGATTAAAATGAAATCGGGAGCATTAAAAAAAAAGAAGGGAAGAAAAGAAGATAAAAAAGAGGATTTTTTTTTTCTTTTTTACTTCCGAGCCGAGGCAGCTCGATGGGAATTGCAGAGGATGAGCTGTGGAGGTCTGCGATGTCACTGAGAGAGTCTGGCCTTTCCTGACTCTGGCTCTGCCGTGGAGCAGCAGATTTTGAATTTCACAGGGATCAGGGAGGGCTTGGCTCGCTGCCGGGAGCAGGGAGAGGTGGATCCACATCCAATATCCCACCCTGGAGAGGCAGAGGGACACAAACCCTCTGCCCTGGGCTCTGCCCACACTGCAAGTGTCACCCCTGAGGTTAAAAGGACAATGTGGGGGATCCTCCTCAGCAGGGGATGGGCAGAAATGCCCTCGGAGATGTGTGGGGTTTTTGGGGTGTCCTGTGAAGGCCTTGTGGGTCCCTCCCAAGCCAGGGGCTGTGCACTCCTGCTCTGTCCCTGCATCTGTGGCAGCCCTGCCGCCAGCCAGGAGGTGACACGGTCTGAGGGGACAATTCCCTCCCTCCCTCCCTCCCAGAGCGGCCCCAGGCTCCAGGCAGCAGCAGAGCCCTCACTCACCCAGGTAGCCCTGAGTCTTCTTCTGCAGGGCCGTGACCGGACAGTCCTTGTGGGCCAGCAGCAGCTGCTTCAGCTGGGCCACCTCGTTCCTCAGCAGCGTCACCTCATTCTGACGGGACAAACACACGAGCCCGTCACCCACAGCAGCCCCACGCTCACACTTCCAGCAAGCTCCCACTCTGGTGTCCAACCCAAGGAGCCCCTGGCCCAGGAATATCCAGCCAAGTTCCTGGGTTTGGGGGATTTGGGGAAGTGGCAGCAGCGCCTGGCTGTGGTCACTGAGCTTTTCCTGAGCCGTCCTGCCAGTGCCACCTGCCCCAGGGACACCTGGAGTGCTGCTGGCTCTGGTGGGACACAGGGAGTGTCCAGCCAGCCCAGCCCAGCCCAGGCTGTGGGGACATCACAGCTCTTCCACGCTCTGTGAGCTCCCATGAGCCAGGATTGCTTCCCAAGAAACTGATCGGATTTTCTCTCTGAAATGTGTGGGGAAGCAGCTGAAACCCAGAGAGCTGCATCCCAGAACTGCCCAAGGAAGCAGTTTCTGTAACTGCCCTGGGAAGGGAATGAAAACACCACGGTCAGAGCTGCAGCAGAGCTCCAGGGACTGAGTCACCGCCCGGGTTAGTGCCGGGAGCAGTAATGGGAGAACTGGGAGTGAAATCTGGATTTCCAGGTGTGCTGCACCTCTCGGGACGCCTGGAGAGCCAGGGAAACCCAGTTCTCCAGGGAAAAACCAGTGTGGCCACGAGCTGCAGCTGCAGAGCCTCCCTGCTCCCCCAGCCAGGCCCAGCGCGAAGGGAGGAGAGCAGGGAGAAGAAATCCCACTCCGGAAAAACTCCCGGGGTTCACGGCCTCTCCAGGGGCGGCACGGAGACAAATGGAAACTTCTGGAGCCCTCGGGATGGGAAGGCAGCACTGAGCCCCGGGCAGGGAGCAGCGGGCGCTGCGGGGAGCGGCTGATCCCGGCACAGCCGCGCTGCCAGCGCCGGGCCAAGGGCCAAGGGCCGTGCCAAGGGCTGCGCTCAGCCCCAGTTACATACTCACGCTCAGCTGGATGTTCTGGCTCGTGAGCTCCTCGGCTTTCTTCTCCAGGGAGGACACCCAGAGCTTGCGTTTCTGGCGGCAGCGCGAGGCGGCCGCACGGTTCCGCTCCAGGAATCGCTGCCGCCGCTCGTCCGGGTCCTCGTCCACCGCCCGCTTGCGGCGCCCGCCCGTGCTGGGCGTGGGCTGGGCAGGGGACACCTGGGGAGGGGACGGGGGGGACAGGCTCAGCAGCAGCTCTGGGGACAGGCAGGACATAGCGGTGGCACTGCAGAGCAGAGCAGAGCTCGGTGCCACCATGAGGCACCGTCACCTCTCGGGGCAGGAGCTCCCGCAGCAAACCCCGGATTTTAAGCAGGCAATTTACTTTAAAAATTAATTTTCCCCTCAAAACCTTCAACCAAACACGCTCTTGGAGGTAACAGGGACCACAAGGTTTTGTAGGGCCGCACACCTCCCAGTTTTATTCGGGAGAACAAAGGAAAAGCAGCAAGGGCTGAGAGCGAGGCAACCCCGGCCCCACAAACTGCGGGGGGCGGTCGCAGCCCCGGCCCTGCGGCAGCCCCACGGCAGCTCTGGCTGTGGGGCAGCATATGGAGATTAAACTCCTGGAAGCCCATCCGAGTGCCGGAGCAGGTGGCCGTCCTGATGGAGGGCTGGCGTGTGGCTGGCTGGCACAAGCCAGCCGAGCTGATTGCCTGAGAGGGGAGTGCTTAACCCCCGTAGCTGAGCGGGGAGAGGAGAGGGAAAATGTTCCTTCCAAACTGCAGAGCTCATCAGGCAGATGAACGCGGGGCTGGAGTTCGTGCCTGGTGGGCTGGGAGTGCCTCAATGCTGGAGCAGCACCAGAAAAACAAGGTTTTAACCCATTCTGCGAAGCAGGAAGGACGCTGGGAGATTTTCCTCCTCTTTGCCAAGCCCTGGAAACCCCCAGCACCCCAGCACCCCAGCCCAGCGCGGAGGGGGCAGCAGCAGCAGCAGCAGCAGACCTGTGGCTGAGCCGGGGAGGGGGCGTCAGGGTGCTGGACGAGGATCTGGCTCTGCTCCGGCCGCGCGGTCACCATGGTGCTGGCTGAGCCCACCACGAGGCTGCCGCCGTTCAGCGAGGACGATGCTGTCAGGCTGGCCTTCAGCCTCTGCCAGGGGAGCAAAAGGCCCATCAGGGGAGCTGCCAGGACTCTCAGCAGCTCCCGTCACCCTGGAGCCACCCTGCTGGCAGTGGGCTCTGCGGGGACCGCAGCTGACTCGAGTCCAGCCAAAGCCGTCCCCAGCTGGGCCGCCGAAGGGACAGCAGTGTCCAGCCCAGCGGGCCGCTGTCATAGCCCGGAACTGCTGCTGGCACTGGCCACTCCCTGCCCAGCTGGCAGCTCCAGGGACCGAGCAGGCTGCAGAGCCCAAGTGTCCCCGAGCACCCGCAGAGGGATCCTGGGGTGGAGAGGGAGCCACGGGTGCCTGGTGAATCCCTTCCCTCAGCAGGCAGACCCAGAATAGATGTTCGGGCCTTACTTGACAATTTCTCTCCCCATTTTGAGGCTCTGATCTGCCCAGGAATCCTGCAGACCCCAAACCAGGGCATGAGGGGAGTGCGGACAACACTGCCGGGGAAGGTGGGGGGGCAAACACCAAAAAAAACGGGGAGTTCATGGAATCAGAGCCTTGCTGAGGCTGGAAAAGCCCTCTGAGAGCATCGAGTCCATCCATCCCCCAGCAGCACTGTGGCCACCACTGAGCCGTGTCCCCGAGTGCCACATCCATCAGGGGCTGCTTCGCCCTCTGCCTGAACCGTGAGGAGCCACGAGGCAAAAAATCCTTCTGCAAAGTCCCAGTTAAAGGATTCGACAGGAGAGCCAGGCCCAGGATCTCTGAATTACAGCCCAGCCTCTCCTCCCCGGGCTCTGCCTGCCCCAGTCCCAGCTCCATCCCAGGGAATCGGAGCCCCACACTGGGCTGGGCACAGAGCTCGGGTGCTCTGACGTTCCTGGTGGCATCTCCAGCTTGGAGGATTCTGCAGGAGCCCTGGCACCTTGGGAAGGGGGGAAAAGCCTCCAGCCGGGAGGTGCTGAAGGCTGAGGGACAACCCCGAGGCCATGACCCCCTCCCTGCCACTCACCATTTTGGCTTCGGAGTGCACCGGGAGCCCTGAGGGCGAGATGGACCCGCTGCTGTTGATGGGAGGCCCGGGAATGCCGGGAATGTTCGGCACCATGGACATCGGCCGGGCCAGCTGCGAGGGGAGGAGGGACAGGAGGGTTGGGAAGCGGAGCAGCTCTGCAGGAACTCCCTGACAGAGCAGCTCTGTAAATCCTGACAAATGTTTCAACTCCGGCCATCCGTTATTCCTGCTGTCGCCCACGGCCGGCGGCCACGGTGGTGGCCACGGCAGCTGTGCTGGAATCGCCCAGCACGGAGCACAGGGAAGGGGCAGCCCCCTTCCCTTCCCTTCCCTTCCCTTCCCTTCCCTTCCCTTCCCTTCCCTTCCCTTCCCTTCCCTTCCCTTCCCTTCCCTTCCCTTCCCTTCCCTTCCCTTCCCTTCCCTTCCCTTCCCTTCCCTTCCCTTCCCTTCCCTTCCCTTCCCTTCCCTTCCCCTCTTCCCCCACCAGTCCAAGCCATGGATGAGAGGAAAGGCACCAAATCCCCTCTGGTTCTATGGCAAAGCTGCCACTGTGTCCCCTCTTGAGCCTTCTCCCTCAGAAAAGGGAGGGAAAACTATAATTTGGAGAATTTGGACGTTTTTAACCCCCCTCGGGTGGCAAAACCCTACAAACTGGGAGGGAAGGGGTGCAAAGTTCCTGCGCCCATGGGCTGTGCTTTGAGCCAGCACTCCTGTGCCTGAGGCAAAGGCTTTTGGCCACTGCTCCCTCAAAACCCCAAGGACAGGACAGGACAGGACAGGACGGATTCCCAGGAGCTGCAGAGCTGGGAGCTAACACCCAGCACCCAGCACCCAGCACCCAGCAGCGGCTCTGCCCACGGAAACCTCAGTGTGTGGCGTGCGGGGGGCCGGCCCGGGGCTGGGCTCTGACATCCCCTGGCCGGGGTGGCCGGCCCGGGGCTGGGCTCTGACATCCCCTGGCCGGGGTGGCCGGCCCGGGGCTGGGCTCTGACATGCCCTGGCCGGGGGTGGCCGGCCTGGCCGGCACAGCCGGACATGTTCCCTGCAAGCTCCGCTGCTTTCAGAGCAGCCTGTTCCAAATGGAAGCAGCTAATCGGGGATCCTGCAGCTCCAGCCCCGGACTGGCGGCGCCAGCCATCTGTCCGGGCACGGGGCTGGATTTTTCCAAACTTATTGCCCTCTGGTGTGATCCGCACGTTATTGCTGCCCTGCCAGAGCTGCCCCTCCTCTCCCTCCTCCTCCTCCTCCTCCTCCTCCTGCAGCCTTATCTCGCTCGGAGGGGGAGAGATTGGAGTGTTCACGGAATGGCAGTGCCTGTGTGTGCCTGGCGGGGGCACGGCCCGTTCCTGCTCCGTGCAGGGACGCGCTGGGAGCTCTGGAAGCTTCTCTCACCGAAATGACAGAAGGCATCTGCACGGGGGGGGCCGGGGAGCACGGGCATGGTCTGGCCGTTGGCGAGCTGCACGACGAGCGGGAGGGAGCCGGTGGGAGACCTGCAGCAACAAACAATGCCTGGGTTATCTTCCAGGTTTACGGAGGCCCAGCAGCCCCAGGAACGGAATCCAGTTGGTGGATTTGGGTTTGTTTCCCCATTTCTGAGCAGGGTACGAAGGGGGGGGGCCAGAGGGGAGAGGGAGGGGGAGCAGCCTGACAGCAAACACAGGCAGGGCTCAACAGGCACCTCCTGAGGGCTCCGGGTGATGTGATCCCTGATCCTGCATCCTCAGGCCCCTTCCCTTCTGTTCAGGGTCCTGGCAGCTGAGAACCGCAGCCTCCGGAGCCCCATGGGCCACCAGGAGCAGATCCTGAGCCGTGCCAGGGCAAACAGCCCCCGAGGCAAGGCCAGCGGCTCAGAGGTGACACTTCAGGGGCACCACGCAGCTGCCCCAGACAATCCCGGAGCCATTCCAGCTCCAGACAATTCCCTGCCGCCGCCGCTCGCCGGGCTCTGCCAGGCGCCGCCAGCCAGCGCCGTGCCGAGCTCAGGGAGCGCTTTCATCTCTCCCCACGGTGAGTTTTGCTTCGTTTCACTGAGTTCTGCCTCGTTTCCTTACTCCAGGACAATTAGTTCCTGCCTCCTGCACTCCCACCCCACGGTGCTGCTGCAGACGGAGCGTGAGGAGCCGTGAGGAGCCCCTGCTGCAGCCGCGGCGGCTCCTCCGCTTCTGGCGCTCAGGGAATTTGTTCAGGGATCAAATTCCTGCCCCAGGGAATGCTCCCTGCCCGTACTCACCCCAGCTGTCGGTTGGAGGGGGGGGCCTGGGTGATGACGGAGGTGGGGGACGGCAGCGTGGGGTGCAGGGGGTCGTAGCCCAGGTGCAGCGGCAGCGAGCCGGGCCGCACGATGGTGGGGGTGGGCGTGGAAAGGATCACGGGCTTGGAGGGGCCCTCCTGCGGGGCAGAACACAAAATGGGGCTGTTAATTACCAGCTCATCATCACCGTCATGACTCTTCCTCCTGGAGCCTGAAAAAATTCCAGCATCTCTGTCACGGAAGCTGAGGGGAGCACGTCACCCAAGCGACACGGTTTTGGAGGGGTGAAGCTCCAGCCCCTCAGCTCAGGATGAAGCTCCAGCCCCTCTGCCCTTCCCTGATTCCCCCGATGTCGGTGCAGGGAGCAGGGCACAGGAGTTCCCACTCTGGATAATTCCCCTCTCTGAATTTCGGGCTGGGATGTCACTCAGGTGTTGGAATTGTCACCCGGACTCAGCTGCTGTGAATGCCCGGTCCCCAGGGACACGGGGAGCTGGGCTGGGAGATGTTCTGGTGTGGGACAGCATTCCCAGGAGGAAGAGCAAGGCTTTGTGCACCAGTCAAACCCTCCAGGAGATTTTAGGTGGATTTTGGCCAACCAGCTTTGGTCTTTCTTTCTCAAACCAGGGGAAAATCAGGCCTCAAAGAGCTCAGCTCAGGCCCCAAAAAAGCCCAATTCAGGCCTCAAAAAAAGCCCAACTCAGACCCCTAAAAAGCCCAGCTCAGGCCTCACAAAGCCCAGCTCAGGCGCTGGCCCCACACTCGGCCCCACACGGCAAAGGGGCTCCACCACCCCCCTGAGGACAGCCCCACCTTGTCCTTGTGCTGGGGCGAGCGCGGCCGGGACGCGGGGCTGTCCGGCGGGGACGAGTCCACCTCCACCGGCTCCTCCTCCTTGATCTTGATGTCCGGAGTGGAGGGCAGGGACATGTCCAGGGCTCCGGAGCTCTGCGGGAAGCGGGCACGGATGCAAAGGACAATCAGCTCGCGTTGTTCGCAAAATGTTCGGCTGCTGCCCCCGAGGAAGAGGCTCCAGCTCCGAGCTCTTGCCAAATTATTATTATTAATTTGTACTGAAGCAGCATCTGGGAGCCCGAGGCAGAGAGTGGGGCTGCTCCAGCCCCGGCAAACGGAGATGGAGGCCCAGGAACAACAGGCAGCCCCAGATGGCAGCAGTTTGTGGGTTCTCAGTAACACACACGACTTCTCCGTGGGTTGTTACTGTGATTTTTTGGTATAAAAAGGGCCCTGCTAAGGAGAACAGGTACCCAAGCCAAATGCCTGCGAGTTACAGGAGGCACTTTCATTCACAGAAGAGCTGTAAAACATTGTATAAATCAGCCTGAATTATTTTATTACCCGATTATCAAAAGCAAACAAAGAGCCATGCAAGTTATTAAATATCTATGAGCGCCCCATTAAAATAAAACCCAACCATATGCCTGGACTTGGCCACTTGCCACCACCCTGGGATCCAGCAGCGCCACGTGCCCCAGTGGAACCAGTTAGCAACCTGCAGGGGACAGGGAAAGGGCAGGGGGACAAGGCCAGGGGACAACTGAACTGAGGGGTCTGTCCCCGTCCCAGGCCGGGGGGGAGGAAGAGCAGGGAGAGAGCAGGGAGAGTGGCAGAGCAAGGATGCTGCAGCAGACCCTGCACATCACCCGGTCCCTCCTCCTGTCCAGGAGGAGAAACTGTCCCTAAATCAGCCCTGACAGCTGCTTGTCCAGCCTGTTCTCCATCCATCCCTGCTCCATCCATCCCTGCTCTATCCATCCATCCATCCATCCATCCATCCATCCATCCATCCATCCATCCCAGTGCTCCTCTTCCCTGCCTGGCCACGGACGCTCTGTCCTGGCATCGCCCCTAAACCTCCTCCTGCTGCTCTGGGAGTCCTCCCAGGGAAGCAAAACTGCAGTAAAAGGGTAAAGGTGGATGGTTTAGAGCAGAGTGAGACCCCAGCCCCTCAGTTTGGGGTCTCTTATGGGGCTGAAGCTCCAGGGCCTCCACTTGGGATGTTTTAGAATGGGGTGAAGTTCCAGCCCCTCAGTTTGGGGTGTTCCAGGGGGGGCTGCAGCCGCAGCCCCTCTGCCCTTCCCCGGTTTCCGCGGGCGCTCCGCTCGCGGTAGGCGCAGCAATAACCATTTACCTGCCCTTTTAAAGCACGGACGCCGCTCCGGCAATTACAAAGGAGCCGGGATTAACATGCAGGAAAGTTTCAAACCGCTTAAAGCGCCTCCGGGGAAGCTCCCGCTGCGCCGGTGTTTTTAATTAACGGCGCTGGTGCGAGACCACCCTTGGAAAAGGGAGGACAAACGCAGAACTGGATGCTGGAAGCTCAGCTCCGGCCAGGGCCGGGCAGTGACCAGCTGATCTCGCCTGCACAGGGGGTTTGAGGAGGGATAATCCTTTCCCTAACTGCCGACACCCCCCGAGCTGCACGCGCAAGGAATACTTAGGAATATTTAGGAATATTTAGGAATATTTAGGCTGAACCATTCTAAAGCCAATCCCAGGAGCACACCAGGGGCTGCAGCGGCGGCTGCGGCTTAGGAGGGCCCAGGAGCTGGGTGGTCTCCCCGGGGCTGCTCGGCAATTCCACGTCTGAAAACCCCCGGTGGCCGCTCCTTCCTTGCAGCCCCTTCCCCGTTCCCTGCGCCTCCAGAACAAAGGGCAGGAGCGGCGAGCAGCCGCCGCATACCAATGAGAGAGATCAATTTCGGTTTAAAGAGCCTGTTATTGGCGAGGGGGGGCCGCGGGTGGGAAGCCAGGTTTCAGTTTTAATTCTGAATTCCTCCGTTCCCCATCTCGGGAAGATTTACGCGGCTCGGCTCCCGCAGTTTATTTCCGAGCAGCGCCGCTGACTGCGAGCGTATGTACGGACATACATCAATTTAGTAAATGTGTGTGCCAGGCTGAGAGCCCAGCACGCATCTGCTGCTGCTCGGAGCCCGGCACGGCACGGGGAGGGGCGCGGGGGTTGGAAATGTCCTTAATTAGCTGCTTTCTGATGAGATCCCGTTGTCCTTCAGCCCCTGGCGCTCGCCGGGCTGCGGGGGCAGCCGGGATCGATGGCGCTGGCGGAGGAGAGAGCTCTTTGTTAGGAAAAGCTGCTCTTTTCCATGAGACTCCTCGCTCCAGACGCGCTGGAAATGCCCAAGGTCCGCTCCTTTCCCTGTAGCTGCCCCTCAAAGGCATCGTCCCTTTGGATCTCGGCCCTCGGGGAGGCTCCAAAGGGGATTTTGCTCCCATCCCGAGCGCTCCCAGTGTCCCGCGGCTCCTTCCCAAGGTGTGAGGTATTTTGGGTATTCTCCTCCCTATTTTTCCCCCTTTTCTCTGAAGTGAAAAGCCAGAGGAATAATAAACTATTAAATCTGCTCTCTGCAGGCCTCGGACCAGTGGGAAAAGCAGCCAAAGTCACCCGAGTTACAAAAATAAAGCCCCACACATGCAGGCAAGCTCTACCCAAGGGCTGTGCCTTTCATGAGAGCAGCCCCCAGTCCCTCCCAGTCCTCCCAGTTTGCTCCCAATGCCGTCACAGCCCCAGGCCTTGGCCTCTTGCCTTTTTTTCATCATCCTCAGCAGCTTTCTTGAACTCGTGCTCGAAGGAACTCGCCAGCTCGTTGAAGAGTCCCACCTCCTCACAGTTCTTCAGGAACCGAGTCGGGGTCGGAGTCTGATCTGGTTTGGGTTGGAACACCAAGAATTGCTCAGGGAGAGCCCAAAAAACCCCGCTTTACCCACCCCAGCCCTTCACTGGGAGCCCTGGGACACATGTGTGTCATCTTGGGGACAGCAAGTGACAGTTTGGAATGGGGAGAGTCACTTCTTGCTGGTTTTGTTTCTCTGGCGTTTATGGAAATAATCACTGGAGCACGAGGATTTCTGTGAATTCCAGGATGCGGAATTCCCGTCCCTCCCAGCCCGGGGTTCTGCTGGACAAGGACGGAAAACCGGGAGTCTGATCTCCCTGAGATCATAGAAACGGGGAGTGATGAGAGGAGAAAGCAACTGACGGGAGCAGCCCCAGGCCAGGCAGAGCCTTCTCCCTCCCCGTGCCTGCTCCCATCCCAGAATCCCGGGCAGATTCCCTGGGAATGCTCACAGCCCCCGCAGCCATCCCCTCGGGACCGTTCACCACATTAACACGGTGAGTCAGGATATCTCTGGCCACCACCCAGCCCATAAAAGCACAAGGAAACCTCCCTGCTCCAGCCAGCCTCGAATTCTGCCTGGAATCCCACCAAAGGATCCATCCCGAACAAAAACACCAGGATTTTCCAGCACAAGGAGCATCCCTGGGATGATTCAGCCTGACCTGCACGAAGCAGCCAGACTCCAAACCCTCCCTCTGCTGCGTTTGCCACTGAAGCAAAATCCCCCTCTGGGCATCCTTCTCTTCCCCCCAGATCCCAATCCATAAAATCCAGGAACTTCATCAACCGAATCTCTCTGCAGGAGGTTGTTTTTCCAGGGGTTTAACAGCTTTCAGGGCTCGTTTGGGATCATTCCCTGCTCAGCAATGCCCTTCCGAGCCACACAGATTTCCACGGCGGCACAAACAAAGCCTGGAACCTCTGTGGTCCTGTCCCTCCCCAAGCCGAACCCCAGGAACTGCAGCAGCTCCTGCCTCGCCCACAAGCGCCCGTTCCCACAAAAATCCCTCTCCCTGCTGCCAGAAGAAGGATTCTTTATGCCGCGGCCAGGTCCTGCTCCGGCCACACGGCCTCGGGAGCGGGGAGGGACAAGAAATCCCAGAGACAAAATGGTGGCTTAAAGCAACCCCAGGACAGATGGAATTTCAGGCAATAACGGGCCCGGATCTCAGTGCTCAAAGCCGGTAGGGGTTTATAGCCCTCACACCCCCCTCCCTGTGCCAGACACGCTGGGCCCGCACTCGTTGGGGGGGTTTAGCTGGTCCTGAACTGGCCATGGTTAAATTGGCTTTGTTTGGGGTTTTTTGTGTTTCACCCCAGAGCAGCCCCTTGAGAACCAGCCCTGGGGAGCTGGGAGAGGGGCCGGAGCCTGTTCCTTGTGTTCCTGACGTGCTCCATCCCCTCATGCCTCACCAGGGAGAGGAATTCTGGCTCTGGGAGCTGTGGGGCTCACGGGGGATTTTGGCCCCATTTCTGTCCCACACCCCCACGTGCCCCCGAACGGATCCAGCAGCACCGACCCTCCTGCTGTGCTCCCTGTCTGCAAAGGGCTGCACCCAAACAAAAGTGACCATCAGGAATCTGAGTTTCTGTCAGCTCCTGCTCCAGCTCCTCACCCTCACTCCCACGGAATGATCCCACTGGGAATGATCCCACTGGGAATGATCCCACTGGGAATGAATTCTCCCTCTGCGAGAGCCCTTCCCTGGGAGCAGCTTCCTACCCACAGCCACAGCTCACTCCAAACCCTCCAGAAACCAGCTGCATTCCCATTCCCTGCTTCAACGCCGCCTTTGGGCTGGACACAAACTGGGAAAAAGGCGCCAGGCTCCTGCAGCAGCTTTGTTTTCCCTTAAAAACCCTTCAGGAAGCGTTTCCCCTCTCCTTGCTCTCAGCAACAGCCTCCTCACCCAGCAGCGACACAAATGGGACAGGAGGGACTCTGGAACCTGCCGGACAAAAATCTGTGGGGTTTGGGCTTCCCCCCCCAGCTTTACAAAGGCAGAGCTCGGTGGGGCTTTAATTTATGAACTGCAGCTTCCTAAAAGCTCAGGAAAATTGACACCTGGGCTGAGAGGGGAAGCTGCTTTGTCAGGTTTGGTTCATCGTCCTCAAAGCAGAAACGTGAAAGCCCTTCTGGCCATAAATCCTCCAGCCTTTAATAAAAAAGGGCGAGAGCTTAAAAAAAAAAAAAAAAGAAATTTAAAAAACCCCCAAACCCCACAAAACCTGATACTACCATAAAAACAGAAAAAACTTGGAAGCCTCTGGCTTTCCTTCGCCCTGATTAAATGCAGATCACAGGAGGTTTTATGGGTTTTGCAGTGCATCTGGTCCCTGGCATCAATCTTGCCGGGCGCTGGCCGGGCACATACCTGCGATGATGACGGAGTCGGTGCGAGCGGGGCCGAATTTCAATGTCATCTCATGCTTGTGTTTATGAACCGCCAGGTGGTCCTCGTTTGTGAACCTCTGAAATGAAACAATTTAGAAAATGGGGAATAAATGCATTTTGTGTTTTACGGGGCCCGTCCTGCGCTGGGCGTGGGGGGAGACGCGGCTGGAGCGCGATCGCCGCGAGGGCTCCGCGGGGCCGGAGGGGGTGGGCGGCTGCGAAAGGGCGGTGGGAGCACAGGGTGCCAAGGGAAAGGCCTTCAGTGGGGGTTCTGGAGGGTGGGGGGCGAGGATTTCTACTGATCCAGGTTTTTTAGCGATGGAGCGAGGCGGCGGCAGCGATGGAAGTGCAGATCCGCGCCGCTCGGAATTCTAAATTCCAAAATTCCCACTTTGTTGCTGGCTGAGGAGCCGGGGAATTTGGTGCAACTGGGGCAACTTTTCCCGTGTGGGGTGAGGCAGAGCCAGCCCCTGCCTGGCAACACTACTCCGGAATTTTTACGGAGTGAGGACGGAGCCGACCCCGCGTGGGAGGGGGAGCATCTCCCCCACCCCAGAATTCCACCCGCGGGGAGATGCGCAGGGTAAACCCCAGCCTTTAGGGAGGGTTTGGGGAGGGTAAAAATCCCCCTTGAGAGCTTTGGGGCTGGCTTTGGGGACGGGAAAGGCAGACAAAGGGAGGGAGGGAGGGAGGGCTGAGGAGAGGGGGAGCGAGGCAGGGACGGGGTTAAAGCACAGCCCCATAAAGCCCGAGGATGGATTGCGTCTCTCCTAATAGACTGCGACAAACGGCGGCCGGGGCACGGCACCGCAGCATTTTTATGCACCCAGCAGCACCGGGCTGCTTCTAGAAAAGCGCTGCAGCAGCGGCAGCGGCAGCAGCAGCAGCGCATTCCTGCCCTTTTCCCCTTCCTCCCCTCCCTCTCCCGAGCATCCCAACCCAAACCCACCCAGAGCCACCTGTTCCTGTGGGGCTGCTCGAGCGTGACACCCCACTTCGGGCCTTTTCCCGGCTTTATTTATGGCTCTGTTGTTTTAGCAAATAAATCTGCGTTTTCCGAGCTGAGCGGAGGCAGGGGACGATGCCTCGGAGGCAGGGGACGATGCCTCGGTGGCAGGGGACGATGCCTCGGTGGCAGGGGACACCAAGCCATGGGGCCCCTCCACACCCAGCCCCTCCTCCCCTCGGCTCAAGGACGAGGGGGGCACACAAAGTGACCTTCAAAGCACCGCTCACAAGGTGCTTTGGCCGCCGCTCATAATTTGGGTTCGAATTTAAAGAAATCAGAGCTGGTGGGAGAAAAGCCAAGAGGTTTTTGCCTGTGGAACTCCAGGCACAGACTGAGCTCCGTCTTTCCCAGCTCCGCTCCGTAACTAAACCTTAAATAAACCTGAAATAAAATTTCTTGACGGTTCAGCCAAAATCTGCCTGATCTGGGCTTTTTTCCTCCCCGCAGCTTCCGATCCCTCCGCTCTGCTCCAGCCTCGCCATAAACTCTTTTTTTCCAAGGAGCTTTTACAAATCCGGTGACCCCCGAAAGGCTCCCGAACAAAGGGAAAGCGAGCGAGGGAGAATGGGCAGCACCGGTTCCGCATCACCCTGGAAAGCGCCGGTGGAGGGCCCTGGAAGGGAAGGGACACCCACATTTTTCCATGGTTTTGTCCCAAAATCCCTGTTTTTTATAGGATTCGGCTGCCCGCGGTGGGACATCAGTGGGATGGGGTGAACCGAGGGAAATAAACCGGGTTTTGTGCGGAGCGGCGGGGTTGGGATGAATATTTAGCAGGCGGGCGGCGTCGGAAATCCTGAACACCAGAGACAAGGGGGGGAAAAAAATGAACAAGATGATAATTCCCAATTCTCCCACTCCGTTTTGTGCTAAAGAAACGGCATTTTTAGGTCAGGCAGGGAAGAGTGAGAGGTGCAGAGCGGGGTCGTGTCTCTCCCAGCAGCCCCAGCCCAGCCTCACCAATGCCGGGTTTATTTTAATCTTTCATTTTCCTTCATTGCCGGATTTTTTTTTTTCCCTAATTTTTTTTTTTTTTCCCTGGCACTTTCGGTGCATCGGGCGCGCGTTACAGCTCTATTTAACATCTTTATGTGGGCTCACAGCTCGGGAGCTCTCTCCTTCCCTGCGCAGAAATGCTCACAGACACAATATATCTTTCTCCACACATTTCCAAACGCCGAAACCCAGAGGCTGAGTCTGGCACTTGGGTTCTAAATCATGTCATTTTACACGGAGAGGGGAAGCAGAGGGGGGAGACGAGGGGGGGAAGAGTAGGGAAAAAAAATGGAATGAGTTAAAGCCACAGCACTGGCTTTAATATTTAATCTCCTTCCATCAGCAGCTGACATCCAGCAGGGTTATTTCAGCTGCTATTTTGCGGGTGTCGGAATTAAAAAGAAGATGTTGGCTGTAAAGTCTTTGGGGCGAGGGACAGGAGCAGGGTGAATGCGCTGCCAGCCGGCCCTCGGGGTTTTCCACCCGGGAAAAAGGCTGGAACTGCCTCCTGCAGCCCTAAATTTGGCATTTTCCCTCCCCAGCGCGAGGGCCCTGCGGAGCCGGAGCCGCCGCGGCCGTCGGGGTTCGGGGTTCGGGCTGGATGCACCCGAGGGCCCCTCAGCGCTCGGCACCCGCCGGGCTGTGACAGCTCCGCGGATAAATGTGCTCGGCTCAAAGTCCTCATTTAATGGCACACAGCGCTTCCAGCTGGACCCACCGGCGCAGCGGGGCTGAGGCCCGGACCCCCAGGCGGACAGGAGGGGATTTTTCCAGCAGTTTAACAAGCACAATGTGGGGAACAAGGGGTTGATTGCTCGGGGTTCGTCCTGATTTTTGGAGAATCTGTGTTTGGTGCAGAGGGGGGGGTCAGGTGGTGCCGGATGGGGGATCCTGGAGCAGGAGCTCTCCCGGCAGCTCCAGCTGGTTTTTAACCTTGCCGATGCTGCTCGGAGCCCATCACCGAGCCCCTCCCCTGGCCAGAGCTCCCTGTGAAACAGCCTGGGTGTAGCTGCAGCAGCGCAAACGTGCCCCGTCCCCTGCCGGACAGCCTGGAGGGCTGGAAGGGCGAGGAGCCAACGCTGCCTCCCCCACGCTCATCACGGGGCGGAATTAACGAGCTGTCAGCACCGGGGAGCCTGAGCCGCTGCTCCGGCTTAACTCCAGCACTGGAGGCACCGTGCCCACCGGGCTGGAGTCACCGTGCCCACCGGGACACTCCTGACACGGTGGGGACACAAAAGGGACCAGCGGCAGCCAGCACTGGGGTCACCGTGCCCACAGGGACACAAAGAGCAGCAGCAGCCCGCACTGCGGAGCGGGAGGGAAATGATGCAGTGCATGCACGAGCTGAGCTCAAAGGCACCGGCTTTAAAAGCAGCCACCCTCTGGGTCCGGGTTTCGCTTCCAAAATCCATCCTTGTGCTCCCCACAGCCTGGGGTGAGAGTCTGGGGATGTCCTGGGATCTGCCTGGCTCTGCTGGCCCAGCCGGGGTGAGGGGCAGGGCACCCACGGGGCCGGGAGGAGGGCAAGGCCATGGCCCTGGGGGGGTTGGACCTCCTGGCCCCATCCCGGCCGGTCCTCCCTGCTCCCGGCCCGCTGCCCACGGCCCATCCCTCGGATGCCATGGATTTCCAGGCTGCAGAGACATTCCCTGCCCCTTTCCAGGCTGCACAGACACCCCCTGCTTGCTCGGCACAAGCGCGGGGTAGCTCAGGCGGGGCCGGGGTGCCCCGGGGACCCCAGGGTGGCTGTCCCAGGGTGAGTGATGTGACCCCCGGTGCTGGCTCCATCTCCCCCATCTCCCAGCTGAGCAATGCTGGGATAATTCCATCCCTGGCTGCGCGGATTAATTCGCTAATGTGCCTAAAGTGCCCCGATTCAGGAGTGATTCACGGCTGGAAAGGCCGGGGGGAACATCACAATTATCCGAGGCCCATTTCCATGGGAAGGGAGGTGTCGGGATGAGGAGGGAACACGGCAAAGACTTGGTGGTTTGGGAGAATTCAACAACGCACGGACAGATTGTCTCGTTTCCACCAGCACGGGAGACAAGAGGCGCAGATTTGGGAGCCGTCTCCCCCCGGAGGGTCCCCGGTGGTGCCCAGCAGCTTCCAGAGGAGCTCGGAGCCTGCTTGGGAAGCTCGTGGTTGTTTTCCACGCAGCAGCCGAGGTCACCGAGCGCTTCTGGAAGGTGCCGGCAGCAGCTGGAGCAGGGACGGGAAGCGGCTCCCGATCCCCAGTCCTGATGGAGGATGAAGGATGAGGGGGGAAGGTTTAGAAGGATCAGCTCAGGAAGGAAAACCAGACCGGGAATTGCGCTTGGAGAGCTCGGGCTCCACAGCGGGGTCGTTTTTCACAATCCAGGGAAAAGCTGCAGGAGAGGAAAAGCTGGGAGCGGTGACCCCCCACACTCCCGGCAGCTCTGCTGGGTCCTGCTCCACACCGGGATGCACAACCCCGAGCATCCCGTGCCTTTCCCGAGCCACGGGCCGCAGGAAAAGCCAATTCCCTCTGGCTCCGTGAAACCTGGAAGGCTCCAGGCAGCTGCAGGGAGGGAGCCCTCGGTGCATTTTGTGCCATTTCCCCCCCTGCAGCTGCCCCCAGCTAAAACTGCAGCGAGATTTAAACCCTGAAATGTTATTTTTGGCTCTGGCGACTCCAGGGACCCTGTGGCTCTGCCTTTCCCTTTAAAACCCTGCTCCCTGCTGCCCCGTGATTGATTCCCGGTCCTTCCTTGTGTTAAAAAAAAAGGGAGGAATAAGAATAATAATCAGAAACTCTGGGCAGCCCTGGGTGAGGAATCCCCGGCCCAGCAGCCCCACAGAACATTGTGCAAAGCACCAAAACTGGGATTTCCCCCCTTTTTTTCTTGTTTGCTCAGAATTTTTTTTCTTTTTGGTAGGATACTCCCCAAACTTCCCTGCAATTTACACAAAGAGTTAAGCGGGTTCTGGTTCCCATCCCATCCCACCAATCCTCCTTGGCCAGAAGGGCAGAGCATTTAACTGGGAGTAAGTAAATAATTTCATTTACATTTCTATGGCTTCGCTTATCCCAAAGGGCTTCTGAGGCACGCGCCCCTCCTGGAATGCAGGTGTTTGGGCAGGGGGGGAAGGAACCATCTGGCTGAGTACGTGAGGAGCCAAGGACGTCCGGGGCAGAATCCTCCAGAAACTCCGGATTCCACGTCCCTTTTTTTATTTTCCCCTTGGATTTCAGTCAGATCTCCCAGGTGGGAGCAGACACGAACACCACGGAGCAGAGCCGGGACAGAAATGCCAGGAACGGGGTTATCCCGGTGGGGTTTGACCCGGGTTGTTGGGCACCATTCACCACCAAAGCCAAGGAGCCTCCCGAGGTCTGGGCTTCGGGAGAGGGGCGCAGGGAGGGAAGGAGCAGATGGGGGAGATGGGCTATGGAACACCTGGGACGGGAACGGCGCCGCGCTTTGTCCTGGGCACACAGCCCAGGAGCCCCGGGAGGGCTGCGGGAATTGCAGCCCCAATTGCCTCCGGGCTGGAATCACAGGGATACAAACCCGAACTGGTTCCCAAATCTCCACTGCGTGAGAGCAGGGAGGGTTTCCTGCGGCACCGACCCCGCTCGGGGGAGACGGAGCCCATCCCACGGAGCAGATCCCTAAAAGCCGGCGGGGACAAAGCCCGAGCAGCGCCGGGTCCCGGGAATGCAGCGATCCCCGCTTTCCACACGGTGGAGCATTCTGAAGCGCCGCTTTCCTTTCGACGCGAGCGCGGGTGATTAAAAGCCGTGTATTAATTACCGCTGCCACAGGAATTAAGGGGAGAGGCCCCGCGGTAATTAACGGGGTGAGCGAGGGGGTGGAGCGGCCGCGGGAGCGTCAGCGGCTCCAGAGCCCGAGCCCGGCGCGTCCCTCGGGATCGCCGGCTCTGGATGGGAATCATCACCGCAGCCCCGCTCGAGTCCCCGCAGCGCCGCAGCTTCTCGCTGTGACCTTGGGCAGCCACCGATCCCCGCGGAGCCTCCGTCCTCCCGGGCCGCTGCGAGCGGAGCGACCGCAGCCCAGTAACCAAGGCACGGCAGCTCGGCGCTCTCCTGCGGGCTCCGGGCACAGGGACCGAGGAGAAGGCGCGGGATGAGCGGAATTCCTGCCCTAGGGAAGAGAGCGGCCGGGCCGAGCAGTTCCGCGGCGTTGCAGGAGGAAAATTAGGAATTATCGGGAATTATGCAGCTGCTGGTGGGTTTTCGGGGGACGCTGCTCATGTGGGGAGAGACTCGTGAGCCCCTGGTGCAAAAGACCGGGTGAAAAAAGAGAAAAAAATAAAAATAAAATCAAATCCCCCTCTAAGGCTTCAGCTCTTCCTGCTGTCCCCTGCTGCTCATTCAGTGTCACCCTCCTGTCCTGGACACCCGACAGCTCCTGAAGGAGCTTTTCCCAGAGTTTTATCCCCCAGCAAACAAACAAACGAGAGGGATTTAGAGTGCGAGCGAAAGAATGCCAGGAAACTCTTGTCCCTGCACAGCCCAGGAACAAGAATGGAAGTGTAAAAATAATTAAATCCGAACCAGAGTCCATGAATTTGCCGCATCTCCGTGCCCCAGGAGGCTGCGGAGGGATTGGAAAACGCCTCTGGAAAGGGGGCACAGCCGGGAGAGGCTTTGGCAGCGGGTGGGACCCTGGGATGAGCTGCTCCGATTCCCTGCTCCGTGCCAGGCTGGCATCCTGGAATTCAGTGGGAATTCGGGGTGAGGGCAGAGCCCTGCAGCCCACAGGGCACCTGAGCCATGGAAAGGGAAAAGGACAAAAGGGAAACTGAGGCAGGACAGAGCCAAAGGCTGGATTTGGGATGCCCAGGGCAGTGTGACAGGACAAGGGGCTCGGGTGGTGCTGTGGGAGCTGCCGCGCCAGGCAAAGGGACTCCAGCCGCTCCCTCAGCTCCAGTCCAGCCCCTTCCTGGCCATTCCCAACCCCATTTCCCCAGGGCTGGTGGAGGGGAGGTTCCATCTGGTGGCTCTCCCCTCGGAAGAGGCCCCACACCACCCCCCCGCACTCACCATTGTCTCAGAGCTCCCCGAAAAACGACCCTAAAACAAATCCTAACACAAAACTCGGCTCCAAGGGGATCCGGCTCTGCCTGTGCGCGCTGGAAGCGCCAGCGTGACTCAGCCTTGACCTTGGAACGCCACCACAATCACACGGAGGATGCCACGGCCCCATTCAGCTTTTTAGGGCCCTGGAATGGTGATTTCCTTCAATTCAGCGCAGTATTGGGAATGTGCCCACCCATTCACAGAGCACGAGCCGCCGCTGATGGCTTTATCGCCTGGAAAAGGGGTTTTTGTGGATTTATCTCCCGGGGAAGCTCCAGCAGCAGCAGCAGCTGCCTGGGAAGGGCAGCAGGTCAAATGCAAAGAGAATTCAGGTCACTCAGAGCTTTGGGGTTTGTCCCCTTTAATCGGTGGCACGGAGGGAAAAGCTGCAGGGAAGTGCCGACCCACGGATCCCGGGCACGGCTTAAACACAGCCCAGAAATGGGGAGAGGGAATTCCTGAAGAGTGGGAGATCACCGGGGGAGAGGGACAAATCAGGGGGGGCAAACTGAGATTTGTGGGTCCTTGGGAACAACAGGGATATTCTGGAAAGGAGCTGCAGAAATCCCAGGGGATTCCCTCCGAGCTGCCCAGGGGAGCTGTGGCTGTCCCATCCCTGGAAGTGTCCCAGGCCAACCTGGGGTGGTGGAAAGTGTCCCTGTCCCTGAACAAGTCCTGTCCTCACACCCCTCCTCACCCAGCCCTATTTATGGAGCTCCCAGACCTTTTCCCAGAGCTCCATTTCCCACCCTGCAGCAGTTCCCTTCATTTTCCTCATTTCCAAAGCACCAAAAATTTTCCGGCAGTGCCGTCCTCAATCCGTGTATGAAAACTCATTTTCGTGCCTCCCCCTGGAGATTTTGGCCAACCTGCAGTTCCCTTCCCTCCTTCCCTGCCCCTGCTTCCCACATCCAGCCGCATTCCCGACTCCTGCCTGCACCGAGCCGTCAGCACTGCGGTAATTAAAGCTTTTAAAAAAGGAGAGGAGCAGCAGCAGCAGAAAAAAATCGGCGTTTGCCTCTTTTTGCCTCTCGGAAGAGCCACCTGTTTTATCGGAACGGGGATTTATGGGCACATTAACGCGGAGCTGCTGCTCCCACCCTGATGAGGTTCTCAGTGACCCTCTTCTCCCTGGAGATTTATGACTTCTCCCAGCACACTCCCATGCCCGACTCCATCCTGCAGCTCCTGGATTGCTCTTTCTTCCCCCAAAATCAGTTTGCAGAAGGGACTGAGTTTTCCCAGCCAGTGGGGTCAGGTTTTTGTGGCAGAGGCTGTTTGCCTTTATCCCATTTTTTTCCATGAGGGGACTCACACCGGGAGGATGGAGCTGACCCTGTGATGGATGAGGCTCGGGGAGCAAACACTGACATGATCCCGACAAAATTCCGAACAAAAGCTGGAGCCTCCCAGCTGCACTTTGCTCCCAAATCCCCCCCTGGCTACCCCAAACCCTTCCCCCTGCAGCCCCCGACAAAACCGAGCAGATAAAATCTTCAAGTGCCCGGAAAACCTTTCCCAGCAGCTTCCCCCACATCCCAGGGCGAGGTGAGGATTCAGTGATGTGGAAACACAAAGCCAAGGTCACCAAAATCGCATCCTTAAGGGGTCTGAGCCATTTTTCCCGCCCACGTTTCGGGCTGCAGGTAATAAAATCTCACACGGAGCAAAACGCATTGAAATTCTCCTCCGGAGCTCTGCGAACGTCGCGGTTTGCAGCAAACGCCAGCCGAGCCTCGGACAAGGAGACAAGAGAGGCACAGAGGTTCTAACACCAAACCACGGGCAGGAATCGCCTCCCCCGGCCACGGAGCCACGGGCCAGGGCGCATTCCCGTGGGGAATGAGCAGGCTGGCTCAGGAGCAGGGTTAGAAGGGAACTGCAGCAGTGCTGCGGGGCAGGGAGAGCTCACAGCCGAGTCCTGGGCACTGCAGGGAGCTGGGAAGGGCTCATTCCCAAATCCCTGGCACTCCAGGACACCGGGAAGGGCCCACACCGAGTCCCGGGCGCTCCGTGGCACCGGGAACCCCTCCCGCGGTGACTCTGCGGCAGCAGCAGCAGCGGGGACAGGCGGGAGCCTCACAACAAAAGGGAAGGCAAGGGAAGGGCAGAGCCGTCGCGGGATCGGCGGCTCCTTCCATTCAAGCCTGGCCTGCATCACTTAGAGCCCTCCTTTGGGTGCTTATTCTCACAAATGAGGGGTTTTGGAGACGGAACCGCTCACCCCCGTCCGCAGCCGATGCTGAGGGGGTTTGAGCAGCCAGGGCTGACGCTCTGAATTCCCGACGATTATTCCGGTGACCATAAACCCTCCTGGCCACCCCGGCCCCCGCCACGCCCCCGCCTCCCGCCTCAAACCGCAGCCACGCACACATTCCCCGTTTATAAATATCCCGGAGGGAAGCGGCCAAAACCCTCAGCCGGTGCCCCAGGGGCGATCCCAGCCCGTCCCCCGCCCGAGGGTTTTGTTCGGCAGCGCTGAGATGCGCCCGCAGCTCGTCCTGCGCTGCCGCAGAGCTCCCCCAGCACAGCCCAGCCCAGCCCAGCCCAGCCCAGCTCAGCCCTGCTCGCACAATTCTTTATTGTCTGCATCTTTATTCCCAGGGGGAATTTTAGAACTTTAATGTTTTTATTGTTTTAATCCGGCATAAAAAAAGAAAAAAAAAAAAAAAATCACTTGAGCTCGACAGCTGGGCCGAGTGCTCGGAAGCCGCGGTGCTTGAGCAGGTGTTAAACACGCGCTGCTGCTCCGAGATTTAGGGAGGTTTGAGAGGGGCGGGATGAGCCCGAGCCGAGCTCAGCCTCTCCTGCTCCGCGTTTCGCTTTTCTGCCGCTCACCGCGAACGTGCTTCGGCCAAAATTCAACCCGAACCCGCGCGGGGCTGACCCCGCTCGCCGCCTTCGGGACGCGCCGGGGCTGCTCTTTAAGAAAAAGCCCCAAAGGCGCTTTTTTCCCTCTGCTGACCCCTCCATGCCCAGCCCTTTGTGGAGGAGCATCGCCAGCCCGGAGCATCCACCCCGCTGCTCCCGGTGCTTCCATGCCCCCTGTATCGACCCTCAACAGCCCGACCCGAATCCCGACCCTGAGGAAGGTTCTCACACAGAGCAGCGAGAAACTGAGGGGGAAAATGTGAGCCCAGAACGCCCCGAAGTGTAAAAAAATCGCCTTAGTAGGAATCCCACATCTTTCTCTAGAAACACAGGAATTAAAGGTGGTTTTCCACCCTGCTCCCAACATTTCCGGGCTCCGGGTGCTCAGGACACGCTGCGTCCTGTTTGCCCGTGCTCCAGCATTCCCAGTGTTCCCAGTATTCCCGCTGCCAGCGCCGGGAGAGCCGCATGGATCCCGCGGCTGCCGCAGAGGGGCGGAGCGGCCTCCGCCAGCCAACAAAGCATCCTTTGGAGAAAAAGGGAGGATTTCAGCTGCCGGAGCCGTGCCGAGCCCAGGCTGGGCTGGGACCGAGCAGGGAAGCGGCTCAGGATTTAAACCCCCGATTATTTGGGTGTTGAAATAAAACCAGGGCACAGGGCGGGGTCCAAAGGGAAACCTTCGAGTCCTTCTCCATCTCACAGAACCCCTCGACACCACCGGGGAAGGGGATAAAATCCCAGACACATTCCCCCACCTCCAGCTTGGGTTTTTTTAATCCTTAAGTGACAGCTTGGCTGGGTTTTACACAAGAAGTTTACAGAAAATCCTGCAAATTCAGGCACCTTTTGAGGGCTGGATAAATCCTTTTCCTTCCCAGCCTTATCCCTGCTGCGATGCTGATTCTGGGATATCCATGATGCTGATAACGAGGTCTTTGTCAGAGCTGCTGCTCCGAGGAATAAGTGATTTGTTCTCGCAGTAAAATAAAAAGGATTTACAATTGTCTCAGAGCAGCGGGCAGGGAGCGAGCGGGGCTTCAAAACCAAACAGCCTTGACTTCAAAATACCGCGTTTAACATCGGGAAATATTGTATTTGCCAGGAAAACACCCCCAGCTCAGAGGAGGGAGGAAAAGCTCCAACCCTGAGGATTTGGCAGCTTTGGTGGCAGCTTTGGTTGCACTTTAAGACCCCTCCCTCCCTCCCCCAGCAACCTCCCGTCCCCCCCACTCAGAGCCCCATTTCCATGGGTTTTAGGGGGGATAACACGCAGGTTCTGCAGTCCCTGGCAGAAACCAGCCCAGGCCCAGCTCCGAGCCATGCTCAGCCTCCAGCTTTGGTTCAGAGCAGTTTTCTGCTCCCCCCCCCCCCGAGCCCACGAGCACCAGAAGTGCCCGAGCCTGGCTCAGCTCCTGGCAGCACAATTTGCATTTCTGGGACAGAGCTCCAGGTGAGGGCTGGGCCCAGCTCACTCCGCTCACAGCAGAGACTCCGTGGGTGTCGAAGTCCCTTAAAGCCAAACAAGGAGCCACCCCCTGTGAGGGCACATCCGAGCTCCTTCTGCAGGGATTTTTGCAGCCCTGATCATGTTCCCAAAATAAAAGAGAAACCCTCTCTCCTCATTCCCTGCTGCTGCGGAAAGTGGAGACCATCCCATTAACTGAGAACAGCGAGGCTCAGCAGAAAAATACAAACCCCAAATAAATCAGAAATTTAAATCATTCAAAACCTGGCGGGGTCTGAGGAGCTCCAAACCCAGCTCGAGGGGCACAAGGATGAATAGTAAGCCCTGAGTAAAGCCCTGAGTAACAGCCATGAGTGCAGGGTTGGGATGCTCGCCTGGGATGCTCTCCTGCAGCCAGGGCAGGGAACGCTCCTCCTGCTGCCCTCGGGAAGTGCCCAGGAGCACCCCACGCACACAGACCCACGCTCACATCCCTGGCTGCTCCTCTGGAGCCCCATGCTGGCTCCCGGCCCCTCTCCCCAGATTATTTACGGCTGCCGAGTCTGCACGTCCCCCTGGCACAGCAGGAAAGGGCCCGGCCCCTTCCCTCGATCCTGAGCCACCCTGAGGGCAGAGCCAGCCTGAGGGCAGTGACACCCTGAGGCCAGGGGGGCCACCCTGCCCTGCCCGGAGGCCAGCACGGGGTCAGGACGGAGCCGCGCATCCCTCGGGAAGGGAGCAGGGAGAAGCCCAGCGAGGGCTCTGCAGCAGAAAAGCCTTTCCTGCAAGGACACTGAGGCGCGGAGCTTCCCGGCTCATCCCAGCTCATCCCGGCTCGTTCCCGGCTCATCCCGGTTTCCCAAGAGCCCTGAAGGCTGGGGCAGTGCTGGGAACACCAGGGCAGCGATCCCACGGCTCCTCATCGCCGCTGGGTCAGCCCGGGGGGACCAGACCCCTTTTCCTGCAGGGAACGGGCACTGAAATCCGGGTCTGGTGCCTTCCAGAGCCGCAGGATCCGCGGGAAGCCAGCGGCTCCTCTGGCACCCGGGCTCCTGGTCGGAATTTGGAAAGCTGTCCGGCCCCGTCTCCGCGTGACAGACGAGGGTCTGTGGCCCACACGTGCTCCCACTGCAGAGCAGCGCCGGCGTTCCAAGAACTGCCAAGGAACCCCAGCCAGAGGAATGATAAAGATTTTAACTTACAGGAAATGCTGCTATTAAATAATATTTAAGTCTTAATTATATTTTAAACCAACCATTTTAGAAAAAAAGAAGTTCTATTACGGTGCTTTTGTAGTTAAAGGTCTGTCAACATTTCCATTTTAAACCTTCATTTCTAGGGGGTTTATAATTTGGCCATAAAAATTCATTCTAGGCTGGAACTTGGCAAACAGGGGCTCAGCCTAGGAGCAATATTTTTTATTATCCAATTTGGTTTAAATTGGTTTGGCCGTTTTTAAGTTATAGGAGTGTAAAAAATAAACGTTTACTGGTTTCAGATGCCTTCTCAAGCTTATTATTATTCAAAATTAGCCTTCCCCCTCCCCACCTCCAAAAATACCTTGGGCGAGAGGTGGGAGAGATCATTGGGCTCTGCTGACAGTCCAGGAGTTACGGCTCAAATTAATTCCCTCCTTTTCCTGCCAACAACTGAAGAGTTCCTAGAGCCAGCCCCGCTCCCGCGCGGAGCCATTCCGGCCCTGCAAGGCCGGGAGCTTCGTGCAGCATCTGCCACTCGGTGCAGGTCCTGCAGCTGCCTGGGCCTTGGGCTGCCATCAATAATTAACTCTGAAACCTGCATTCCTGGGAAATCACGGGAGACCTGGACACGAGATGGTCCTTGGCAGGGTTTTCCATCAGCTCCCAATAAAAAGCTGCAGCTGGGAAGGAGCCGGGGGTGGGCAGCGAGGAATTCCTGAGCACAGAGCTCCAGGTTTTCCCTGGGTTTCAACAACGGAGCGGGAGGTTTATGGATCAGCCTCCAGACCCACCTGGGTGCTGTAGGGACACGGCTGCGACGTGTCCCCGCATGCCAAGCGCGGCCGAGGGGGAGCTGTGGCCCAGCACAGAAAAAAGGAGGATTTTATCACTGCTCCACCGTTAAATTCCACTGTTTTTGAGTTAACATTGGGCTGGCACAGGGAGGGGCAGCAGCGCGGCTCGGGAGGGACTTCGGGGCTTGTGGGGGGAGGTTTGGCACTGCCTGGGGCACCTCCCAGGGCTGCAGGTGGGATGGGCACTGGGCTTGGGTCCCTGGGGACACGGAGCACCCAGCCCAAGGTGGAGTGGGGTCCGGGTCACCTGGGGGTCCCGGAGCCAAGAGCACCGTGGTGTCCTCCCTCATGGGTGCTCTGATCGGCTCCCAGGGCCAGGATCGTCCCTGGCACTGCGGGAACTGGGCCCTTGCTGGCAGTGGGACGAAGCTGGACCAGGTACAGGCACAGCTCAGGAGCCACAGCTGGGAATCCCAAACTGGAAATCCCAGGCTGGAAACCCCGGAGCAGCCAAGGCCATGGGGACACGGTGCTGCCCCACAGCTGGAGTGGTGACAGGGTGAACTCCCCGCTGCTTGGGAAGGGGAAAGGCCATGCTTCCCCCCCCCCCCCCATGCCCTACACAGGGAATAATCCATATTGGTTTGGATTATACAAGCCCCAAACCCCAGCTCAGCCAATGGCAGGAGCGTTTGGGGCCTCATCCATTACTGGGCAATGGAGATTTAAGGGATAATGGTCGTGGCAGCAGCGTACACACAGCAATAAACTGCTTCTGAGGTTGGTTAAATGCCAAGTGATGCTGAGGCCTGGACGCCATAAACATTATTTCTATTATATGACAAGATAAGAGGATACAATAAACCTGCGAGAAGGGGAAAAAAAAAAATCATTTTCTGGCCCGGTGCAAAGTTCTGGGCTCGGCCTTTCCTGGATGCTGCTCAAGGCATCACCTCCGTGCGAGGGTCCGGGGGGATGAACTGGTAAATGAAGGGGCTTTAAACAGCAAACGATTGTCTGAGGAAATGGCCTGGATAACTGGAGCTCTGGAATGAGGGCCGGAGGGATGATTTGTGTGCCCTGTAAAAGGGAAATGCTGCGCAGGGAGGGAGGGGAGGGCCGGGCAAGCGGTGCTCCCTGTTAAATATACCCAATATTCTGGTCCTGCCGGTACTTTGGGCAGCAGGAGCGGCCACGCAGTTTCATCAAGGAGGATATTCCTCCACAAGGGTGCTTTGGAGAGCCTGGAGCATCCCAAAGCCTTCAGGGCTGGTGTCTGCTGGGTCCCCGAGAGGGTTTGAGGCCGTTTTCCAAGGGAGGAGATGGAGCCAGTGGAGAAACTTCCCTGTGGCTCCTGAGGCAACAGCTGGAGCCCCCTCTGGCTCCAGAGCTGCGCTCTGGGTGTCCTAATGAGCCAGCTGAAGGTTTAATTCCCTAATTAATGAGGTGGGGCTGTCCCAGTGCCCAAACCTGGGGAACACTCCCAGCCCCAGCCCTCCCTGCCCCTCAGCACCGGGAGCGGCCGCAGTCCGGAGGGTGATGAGCAGCACACGCCAGCCCGGATCGATTTCAGCACACGGATTCAAGGGAATCCTCGCTCCAGGCATCCCTCTGCGCCTTCCCGGGGCATTCCAGCTCCAGGGCCTGCTCCAGCTCCCTCCTGCCCTTCCAGGGGCAGGGACAGCTCCACTCCCTCCGCTCAGGGGGCTGCAAAAGGGGAACTTCGCCACCTGTCCTTGCGGGGAAGGCGCCGGACACGCGACCTTGGCCGCGGAGCCTTTTTCCACGGCACGTTCCGAGTCAGCTGCGCCAGCCCGGCCCGGCTGCTGGGAAGTGATAGCTGGGAGAATCCCAAAATAACCCCCCCTGCAGCCCTGGCAACCCCAAACATGTTTACAGCCCGCTGCAGCCCCGGCCATGCGGGGCTCACGCACACAGATCTGCTCGGCTATTCTGGGTGCCCTCTCCCCCTCCTCGCTGCCCTCGGCAGCTTTTCCTGCATGGAAACAGGGAAAAAAGGGAGGAAAAAGGGTTTGAGGCCTCAGAGATGGGGCTGGTGTCGGATATAGAGGGATGGAAGCAGCTGCTGCAGCAAAGGATTAAATGGGAAGCAAAATAATTTGATTTTATACTTTACACTGAAGGGGGAATCGGTGCTGGTTTCACAGAGCTCTGTTTGGTTCTGCCAGTCCCTCTCCTCCTCCCATCCCAGCGAGCGTTGGAGGAGGCTGATCCCAAATTCCAGGGAGCAAAAAAGGGACTGGGCACCTTGTCCCGCTGTCCCCGCCGAAGGGACACCCAGGGACCCGTCCCAGTTTGCTCAGGTGGCACCAAAACCCCTCAAAAACAAGGAACACCCAGGAAGCTCAGCTCAGCCAGGATCAGCTTAGGATGGGGTCTGAGGGGTGAGCAGGGCTTGGCAAGGCTCTGAAACCTTCGGGGTGGGGCTCAGGTGCAGCACAGGGGACAAAGCCCCACACTGGGGAGACACTGGGATTTCCAGTGGGAGCTCTGTGGGTTCTTAAGGGATGACCTGATCCAGGAAACACCTGGAATTCCGTGGGGGGCATCCTCTGCCCTACAAACAAACAGAAACTCCATCCCCAGCCTGGAAATCAGGCCCCACTTTTCCCCCAACCAGCAAAACCCATTAACCACCCTCAGAACCACCTCAGCCAGGGCTGTGGCGGATTCTCCACCCCTGGAAGAGCTTCCCATCGAGCCGGGCTGGATCATCCCGTCCCATCCCTGCTCTGTCCTGAAGGACGTTCCGGGAAAAGCGTCTGCGAGGTCAGGCTGGATCCCCATGAATCATCCCGCTCGGAATTACCAGGATTCCAGCATTTCCATATTAACATGAAGAATTGTCAGAATTACCCATAAGCAGCAGGCTGGAACAGCCAGAGGAGGAAGCAGCCACCTTTAGATGTCATTTGTGGGAGATTGTGGGAGATTAAATTTAAATACATTGTTGTTTGCCTTAATTGCTTGTTTGAAGCCGGTTTTAGGGCCGTGTGATTGAAGGGCTCACACCATTAAGTGCTCAAACACAGCTAATACATTTTATAAATGGCCTGCACAATTTCACAGGCAAAGAAGTTTCAGATAAAAAGCAGCCTCCAAAAAAAAAGAAAAAAAAAGGCAAAAGGAGGAAGTTCACCTGCAAGAGGGGAGGGAAGGATCTGGGTGAGGCTCCTGCCAGAACAACCAGAAAGCTGGGAAACCCTAAATATGTGGGTTTGAAGTCCTCAGGAGTTCCCAGATGAGGGTTTTGACTCATTTTTGTGCTGTGAAAAGAAAGAGCAGCACGGATCCCTCACAGGATGCTCCCTGGGGATGCAGAATTCTCTTTAATTTCAGTTAAAGCCCCACAGGAGGCACGGAGGAATTAAACAAAGTGAAGAACTGGACACACACAGGGGCCTTGGGATTGATTATCGTTCCCAAACCAATCCCAGTTTTGCAGCCAGGAAAGCAGGGTGAGCACATTACTCAACACCTGACTCAGAGCCACAATTTCCCCCCAAAAAAAGGCATTTTGAGGTCCCAGTGCTTCAGAACAGGGATTTGGGAACAACCCCAAATCCTGCTGGGCTCTGCACGGGGCTGCACTTCCAGGGCAGCCCCAGCTTCCAGCAGATCCCATTAAATCAGCAGGAATTCCCTGATCCCCCAGTTCCTCCCAGTACCAAGGGCCAGAGAGCCCCTGAGCTCAGTTTTGGGCCGGCACCGTTTTCCCTGGAAATGAGAGGAAAACGGGATGGGGGGGAGTGACTGGAGGAGGATGTGCCTCCTTCACCTCCCTCATCCAGAGAACTCCACAGGGGCTCCAGGGAGGAGAAAGTCACAACGGGTACGGAAAAAGCCCCATCCCAAAATAGCGTTTTGGGGACCATTTACCACAGCCCATCACCTGTCACATTCCCAGCTGCTCCAGAGGAGCAACTCTGGAGCCTCCTTGCCCTGGAGGGGTTTGGATCCATCCTCTGGGAGCGGAATTAGCGGAGCAGGCCCAGGGGAGGTCGAGTCACAACAATCAGCCCCCAAACCACGCAGGGTTTGCTGAGAGCTCAGAGTTCACAACCAGGATTTACACCCTGCAGATCCCGGGATCTGACTGCCTCCTGGGACCCCACAGAACGGTGCCTTGGAGCGCTCTGGCTCCGGGACAGAAGGGCCCAAATCCCGCGGGATCGTACCTGTCCGCAGCCCGGGGCGCCGCACACGAAGGGCCTGTCGTCACCCATCCTTCACAGCAGCCTGGAGGGCAGAGAAGGGGAGAGAAATTGTTAAGCGAGCCCAAAAATCCCCACCAGCACCAGCAGGAGCTGCCCCTCTGCTGGGATGTCGTTTATCAGCCCTGGGATAGGAATTACTCCAGCCCCAGTTTAGGATTTGGGAGGGACTGGGGGGGTTTTACAGCTGGAAGGGAACCTGGAAAGGTGTGGGAGCTTCCCTGGGCTCCCAGCACAGCCCAGAGGGTTACGGGAGCTTCTGCAGCTCGGTGTCACCTCCTGCAAGGTGGGGACAACGCTCAGCCCCTGAGGAGGAGCGGCAGCAAAACCCCCCCAGCACGGCCTGATCTGCCCTCCCGGGGTATTTACAGGATCAGGGAACATCCTGGGATCCACGAGGATCATCGACCCCAGCCCCTGGCCAAGGCCGAGGATCCCCGCGCACAAACAAATCAGCAGCGACAGTGGCAATCCGCAGGAAAACAAAGTGCGAGCGAGCCGCCGTCAAATAAATCCACGGCCTCTCTCTGCACCGGTTATATTTTCAATGGGAGAGAACTAAAATTTGTCATTTAATTAATTAAGGGATTATAGGAGTGGTGCTCCGTTTTACAAGGCAATAATCGGGCTCCCCAGTGGGTAAACTACAAGGCTGATGGCAGGGGCAGTTTATCACGGATTACAGCCAAGGATAACAAAACACTCACTCCTATTATGCTACAAGTGAAGCCGTTCTTATTAATAAAAAATAAGAGTAAATAAAGCAAACCCTCCCTCTCCAACCTCGAATTCAAGAAATAACGGCTCCCTCCACCCACTGATACTTTTACAGCAGCATTTTAAGAAGCTCTAATAAAGCAAATGCTCCCTGGTCGGGGGGTTGCTGTGGGAACATGCTCGGGGCTGCTCCGTGGGGCTCCCAGCACCTCCTGCTCCCAGCTAGGAGATGCTGGGAGATGCTGGAATGCCAGGAAGGGACGAGGAGCTTGGGGGGAGAAGGGTTCTGCACTGGCAGCCCCGAGGGTGGGGAGGGAGGGCTGGTATTTTTAGGAGCTGTGTGAGAAAGAGCTCCAAGAATGCGGCTGGGGGAGCGGCAGGAGCGGCCCCTCCTGCTGCCAGGGAAAAGGGATCAATGAGCTGCTTAGAATGAGAAAAATTGGTTATTTTCCTACTGCAGGAGGAATTCCCTCCCCTCAGCCCCAGCAGCAAGACCCAAAGGGTGGTGAGAGAGGAGCTGTGATCCCACAGGAACAGAGGCAGAGACGTCCCTGGCGCTGGGCTGGGGCTGGGTTTGTGTCTGGATTTACGGAGCCAAACCCCGGGGCCCATGCAAACAGGAATGGGGATAAACGTTCCTGTCACCAGCAGGAACTGGGATAAACGTCCGTGTCACCAGCAGGAATGGGGACAAACGTCCCTGTCACCAGTGGCACGGGCTGGCAGCCGAACCCCTGCCTGGCCAGGGGTAACAAAGGCACCCAAACATCAGGAACGGCCCCAGAAAAGCCCCAAAAGTGACACAGGGCACAGACCTGTCCTCACCACCAGCATGAGAACTCCGCGCTCTCCCTGCCTCGTATTTACACTTTTGCCAAAGCCCTCTGAGGAATTCAAGCAGCAGGAAAACCATCCTGCAAGCCATGGCACCTCGGCTGCCTCCCAGACAGGACAAAAACCAGAACCGGGACAAAACACAGGGCAAAAAGCTCGGTTTCCTTGAGCTGGAGCGCCAGGAGGATCCTCTCACCCCCTGAAGCGAGGTTCAGCTGCTGGCTGGCTGCAGAGTACGAGTGGTGCGTCCACACGGGCGCTCAGATTTATGTCACATTTAGCCAGGATAAATTGCGTCCATAAATTCCGCCCTTAAGAAGAGGCCGGGTGAGGAGCTGATTGGATGCCAGGAGCACGTTCCCGGCCCTCTTCCGGCAGCCCTGGGACGATATTTCACTGTTTTGATGGGTTTTAGCGTATTGGACACAGCCGGGGAAGGAGGAAACGCACAGACAGATTGGTCACACGGCCCTGACAGGGTTGGGGGAGCTGAGGGGAATTTTCACCCAAAGCAGGCCTGGATGGGGATTCTTCCCTCTCCTGACCCACAAAGATCACCTGGAGCTCGCTGGAAATGACCCAGAGCGTGTCCCAGCCCCCTCAGAGCCCCTCTCCTGCAGCCCCTTCCCCAGAGCAGGAGCTGTGTGTCTGCTGTGGTTTCAGACGCCCAAGGGACCTTCTGATCCCCTCCGCATCTCCTTCCCACCTTCAGCTGCAGCAGCTCTAACTCCTCCCCACAGCAGCAGCTTCTCTGAAATCAAAATCTGAGTTTTACCCACCTAAAAGGGCTCTTGGGGCAGGAGCTGGAGCCGGGGAGAGGCTGCCCAGGATCCAAGGAAAACCAGAACCTTCCCTCCCCCTCCGAGCCCTTCCCCTGCTGCCCACCAGAGCCTCTGTTTACCCTGAGCTGCTCTTCCCACCTCAATAACCCAAATTCCCCCTCCTTCCCAAGCTGGATCCTGCCAGCGCAGCTGCCGCTGTCCCCACGGTGCCTCGGCCCATGAAGCCCGAGTGGTGCCCAGCCGTGTTAACGAAGCCGCAGGAGAAGCAGAGCCCGTGGTCCTGGGCCAGACATTCCACGGGGGAACCTGGGAGTCCCCGGGAAGGAACGAGCCCCGTGACAACGCTCCAGAGCGGCCTTCCCGAACGGGTGGCCCCAGGACACCCCGCTGGCACCTCCTGGAAGCCAGCTGAAAAAACTCCGCTCAGAAACAGTCTGGGAAGAAGGGGCAGGAGAAGCAGGATGACATTCCCAAAGCCCCTTTGGCACTTCTGGAGCTTTTCCCCCAAGATGCTCCACACACCCCCGAACTGAGCCTTGTGGAGGTGGAGCTGTGGGTGGTGACAGCCTGGTGACACGGGAAGGGTCACACTCTGACCCTGGGCTGGCCTCAGCTGTGTCACCACAGCCACTGCCACACCTTCACCACAACCACCCCAGCCCTGGCCCGCCCTCACACGTTTTGGGATCGGGTTTTGTGCTGCTGAAGCTCCCACGGAGCTGTTCCAGCTGGATTAGAGAAGGACCTGAGGGCGGAAGCATCTCAAGCCGGGATTTGGGAATCTGAGTCTCTTCCAATGTGCCAAAGTCAGGAGCAGCCGGGCCCTCGTCCCCTGGGGGCTCCCACGCTCCTGTGTCCAGCTGCCTGCTGCAAACCCCTTGGGTTTCTACATCACCTCAAATCCCCATGAAAAACAAAAAAAAACAACTGAAAAATCACCTTCTCCTTAAACCTCAGCGTGAAGCTGGAAGAAACTCCTGATCCTTAACTCTGCTGAATGCTGGGGATAGAGCTGGGGTGAAAAATGCTCTAAAAATAAGGCTCTATTGTTGTCCTGGCACGTGACTTGCTGCTGCAGGAATGCTGGTGCCCAACTCTTGCATCTGGGCCTTGCAGGATGGGCAGGAATGCTCCGGATCCCAAAAAACACTCGGGGAGATGCAGACACTGTTCTGGGTTGGGTTTGCCAGCACTGATCCCTCTCCAGCAGGGATCCCTCTCCAGCCCTCTCTCCTCCACCAGCACCACCACATTTCTGGGTTATACTCGTAAATCATGAGGATAAACTTTACATTAATGTGACCACAAAATTAAAGCTGAGGGCTGCACCAACCCTGAACCAAAACCAGCAGAGCTGCGAGAGCCACCTCCTAAAAATAGGCTCAGACTGAAGAGGCACAAAAGCACGCTGCTGACAGGGTCCCTGGGCTGAGGTCTGGGCAGCGGCGAGTGGGGAATGAGCTGCAAAATGAGTCAGGAGGAAGGAAATCGCTGGAGAGAGGGACACCAAGGGACAGGCTGTGCCCAGGAGAGGGGCAGAGAGGGGCAGGAGGGGAGGCAGCGACCATCGAGCCTCTGGGCAGGAGCTCCTGGAGCTGTTCAGGTCCCAGGCAAGGCTCCCGCGGCTCCCTCACCCTTCAGACCTGCAGCTTCCAAAGCCTGGATGGAGCAAAAGGGACAACTGGAGACACTTCAGCATCGGTTTGACAACGGTGCCGAGTGTCTGGGTCCCATGGCAGCAGAGTGAGGGAAAGGCAGACACAGGACTGGGTAAACAACTGCTGGTGCTGGAATTGGTGCCACCCAGCACCCTAAAAAGGGCCCTACAGGGGCTCCGGGGTGAGGGAGGCACCCGGGATGGGACGGTTCAGTGCCACGGCCCCGAATGTTGGCAGGACAGGCACGGCGCGGATCCCCACAGCTTCACCCTGAAAGGAACAGCCCAGGCACAAACCCCGCGGCCCTCAGGCCTGCAGCAGCAAGCCCAAGCAAAGGTGCAGCTGCAGGTGAGGTGCCTGTGCCAAGAGGCAGCACCAAAACCCTGCCAGGCCACTAAACAGGGCAGAGAGTCCTCGGGGAGGGGGGAGGATCCAGGGAGGGCTGGGGCTCTGTAGGAAAACTGCAGCACCTGGCTGACAGCAGGAGCAAAGGCAGAAATGGGGTTTTACGCACAGATTCCCCCCAAAAAAGCAAGCAGCCTTCATCCCAGCCCGGGTTCCACCGCACCTCCGGCACGTGGAGCTCCTTCTCTCCTCCTCCACAGAACCATCGCTGCTTTCCTCACCCAGTTCAATGCAAAAGGTAAAACCGAGGCAGGAGTTAAAGTCTTGACGAGCCTGAGCTCCCTGGGATTAATTCCCAGAGCCTAACGAGAGGCCAGGCCATCCCAGCTCCATCTGGGGAACTCTGCTGAGCCCCGGGAGCTGCGCCAGGAGCAGCTCCACAAACCCCAGCCCAGCACAAACAAACCCATTCAAACACAAATGGTGCTCGAGGCACCGGCCCAGCCCCAGGACGGGCAGGGGGAGAGCAGAGAAAGCCACAATAAACGAGATTATTATGGATGGCTGCAGATCGGGGCTGGAGAACCCTCTGGCTTCCAGAAGAACACACAAACCCTGGCAGGCTCTGCAGGAGAGAGGGGCCGGTGGCAATCCCAACCCAGAACTGCTCCTGGGCGAGCAGGAGGGGAGGGGAGGCAGCCCTGGCTGCCATTTCCAGCCCGGGAGGAGGAAGCACGAGGCGCTGCCCCCAGGCTCTCCAAAATAGTCCGAGATTTCCCACTGAAAATGCGAGGAAGGAAGCAGAGCGCTTTGAGGCCGGGCCAGGAAAGGCTCCTTGTTGTTTTTCTGAGTGCAGCCGTGGCCAGCTCTGAGCTCCCTGAGCCTTGGGATGAATGTCCAGCACGCTCTGGACGGGTTGGGATCAGCAGGGTCACCCGGAGAACGCGTGGGGAGAGCCCTGTCCTCGGCAGGGCTCGGTATCCCCTCCCTGTGCCAGCCTGGGAGCACCGAGGTCCATCCTCAAGTGAGGGAAAAACAAACAGGTCAAGCTCTTCCTTAAAAAAGCCAGGAGGAAAGCAGGAATGGGGGTCGAACCTGCTTTGTAGAGCCCGTTCGGCACCTCACTCCCACTGCTGCCGCAGCTCAGAGTGAATCTGGAGCCTGCAGCCACCGGGCACAGGGCCCGTCCTGCCCCTCTGGTGCCCAGAGCTCTCCCTGCCTCTCCCAGCTGGGATCCACCCATGGAAATTGCGAAAGACTTTCAGTTTTGCAGGGAGAGGCCCCCCCAAGGTGGCTCTGAGGCCTAAACTCGGACTTTCAAGTTATTTTGGGGTGTGAGGGAAGGAGGGAGAGTGTTTGCTTTGTAACCAAAAGCTGTAAGAGCTTAAAATTGTCGTGTGGGAAAGGAGGCCGAGAGCCCGGGCTACAAAAGCTGCTCGGGAGGCACAACACCCTCACGCTTCGTGGGCTTGATACAGCAAAGCAAACCCAACTGTGTAAACTGGAATATTGGCAGGGAATTCGCTGGAAACGAATCCCCCCCCAGCCACAGAGTATTTAACGAGTCGTTTACAGCGAAACCTCAGCCAAGTCCAAGCATTTCCGTCGGGGCTGGACCTTTCTGGGTGTTCAAGCTCGGAGAGGATCCCCAAAAAGCCAGGACAGCATCACCTCAGGGGTGCCAGACGTGCAAAACCCTCACTGCTTGCTTGGAAGTGCCTTAAACCAGCCCTGGAGTGGCACGGCTCCTGTCAGAACCTCTCGTGTCCAGCCCTAAAGTGACTCCACAAAGGGACTCCCAAAGCTCCTCCTCGGCTCCCCCAGGAGCAAATGGGCTGCAGAGTAATTCCACGGGCTGTGGGAAAAGGGTCAAACCTCCTGGGAAGGGACAGAGGAGGCCCCAGAGCGGCCCTGGGACAGGGGGCACTGCCAGAGTGCTGTCGAACGCAAAGCAGAGCCCAGGCAGGGGACTCGCACGGCCCCAGCAGCCCCTTCGTTAGGGGAGATCCAGCTGGGGCTGTGCCGGAGATCTACGGCAGCACGGGGAAATAATTCAGCTTTAAGGAAGGAAGGAAAAGCCTCTGAGAGCCACTGCTCCTCACCCAGCCCGGGTAATTACGAGACAGCCACGGCGAGCCTGGGAGAGCGCAGTATTTTACCTCGGAAATGCCTGAGTGACCCAGAAACTGGAGTCCCATTTCCTGAAATTATTTCGCCACTTCAGAGCCCTTGTTTCAATGAAAGCTGCTGCAAACGAGGCATAAGAGCCCTGAGCTGAGCTGGAACATATCTTCCCTGCAAACGTGTGGGGATGGTTGGAAGGGAAGAGCAAAGCCAGGGCTGCCCAGAGCGAGGAGCGGGAGAGCCTCGATGGAAAGGAGCACCTACAGATAAAAACCCTGCCCATGAATTGAAATAATGGAGCCAGGGCAGGACAGGGAGGGACAGGGACCCCACACTGCTCTCCCCATAAAATAAAAATATTCCGTCCCACCTGTTATTATCCCGCCCGGGCACTTTCCTTTATTCAGCTTTCGGAGGCTCCTGTGCTTTTACTGTTTGATGCACGAGCCCTAAAACTCAGAGGGGAGCGAGAAATGTTCCAAGCAGAAGGATTTCCAGAGAAATCCCAGGCGCTGCAGCGAGTTGTTCAAGTGGAGCTGTGTTTCAGGGGGGAGCACAGCCGTGATTTCCTAGGCAGGACTTCACAGTAACTCAGGTGAAGCTTTATGGGATGAAGGACAAGCATCCTAAAGGGGCTCCTGCAGGGTTTGGGAACAGGGAGGTGCCAAAAAAAAATGGGAAAACAAAGCAAAGTGGGCTGGGAAGGTGAGAGGCATCCCCAGGGAGGGCGAGCATCCCTTGGGAATTCCTCACCACCCCCACCAGACAAGGTCCTGCTCATTAAACCACTGCCACACTTGGGATCTTCCCGACAAAAACCCCATTTGGTCCTGTCTGAGCCCGGATCTGGACACTCCAGGTAGGAGACTGGGAGCTCTGCCATGGAAAAACTCCAAAACCCAATGGAATTTGTGGATAAATTTCCCCAGCTCTGCTCCCACACTTTCCATCTGCCCCCATGCTCTGCTGCAGCTCTGCCCTCACATTTTTAGGACCTAAAATTAATTAATTAATTAATCAACCCCAGGAATCCTGGCACCCAGCTGTCGCCTCAGTGACAATCTGCCTTTGCTCCTCACCCAGCTCTGTTCTACCAACACCAGGACAAAAAAAAGGGAATATTCCTACAGCTGGAAGAGCGGGATGGGCTTCCGAGCCTGACTGCAGATCCCACCACAACAGGGGAGAAGAAAACTTCACATGAATTATATTCATTAGCAAAGCTCTCCCTCCTCACAGCAGAAGTTCACCCTCATTCCCCAAACTTTTCGGGCTCTCCAGCACCAACCGGACCTCCAGAAGCAATCGACTCTCGCTAATTACCACCATTAATTGCTACAAGCGATTAAAGCCCCGCTGCTGCCTCGCACCAAGGCGAGGGCTTGGGCAGCCACCCAAAGCCGCGCCGGGCTCTGGGGCCCCTCTGGACGCGGCTGCAGGGGCTGGGGCAGCGTGGGGGCACGGGCACAAACACACACAGCACCGGGGGCAGGGGCACGGCCGAGCCCCCCGTGCCAAGGGCAGCTCTCGGAGCGGGACTGGTGTTCCAAGCAGAGCCAGGGAGCTGCCAGGCAGGGCTGGGAACGCTCTCCAGCGGCACAGGGCTGGGCAGGGCTCTGCTGGCAGGGGCACCCCGAGCCCCCCAAGGGGCGGCCTCGGAATCCTGGAATGCTTTGGCTTGGGAAGGACCTCGCAGACCCCGCTCCTTCCCAGCTGCGCTCTCTCCTCAACTCCAGGCACCACTGAAAGAGCTCAAATGTCATTTTTTTGGGAGAAGGGGAGGAAAAAGTCAGAGGACTCGGTGCTTTGAAGGTTTTAGGCCACAAAGGGAGCTCAGAGAAACCCTGGGCACGGGCACAGGAGCTTTGTTTGGCCCCCCCGGGGTGGAACAGCCATCAGCACTCCAGGCTCCCCAGGCCCAGCTCCGTCCTGGGCCATTCCCAATCCTTCAAGCCAAGCTTGGAGGGAAGGGGGATGAGCCAAAAACCCCACACTTTAAACCTGGGCTTAGCCCAGGTGAAGCCCCCTGTGCTGGGGCTGGGGCAGGCCCCGAATTCCCGGGGCTCCAAACTCAACAAGGTTTGGGAGCTTCCCAAACCCACAGCAGGGCCGACTCTGCCCCAGGTGAGGGGAAAGAAGCTCCTGGAAAAGGAGGAAATGGAACTTCAGAGCAAGGAATTGAGCCAAGCTCCCGTGAGCCAAGCCTAACTGCAGCCAAAGACGCCGTAAATCCCGGCTCTGGGGAGGGGGAAAACCTGCGAGCGAGCACCAAGCTCTGTGGGGACCTCCAGGGCTGGGCACTGGGAACGCTGGAGCTCCTTGCTGGAACGCTGGAGCTCTCACGGCTCACCTGGGCACAGGCACAGCTGGGCCAGGCTCAAACTCCACATAGAACCTGGGTTAAGCCAGAACTTTTTGGGTCTGGGCCAAGCAGATTTGAAGAAGTGGAGACGGTGAAGGACTGAGAGAACCAGGAGATCCACTGAGGATTCCAAGCAGGAATCCAGACAAAAGCTGGGAATGCTGCGCTGGGAGGGCTGACTGAATCCATTTTTAGTCTCTCCAAGCAGCTTCTCCCACACCCCAAGCCCAAGGAAAAACCACCTCTGGCTCCCCACGGCAGCCCAGGCCACTGGGTGAACCCACCCTTCTCGCCCACGATCCTAAAATCCCTGAGAGCCCAAACTGTGAATTCCAAGATCACTTGGAACGCGGAGAAAATAATTGATGAATTCCAGGAAGCAACAGGTCCCCGCTGCTGAAGGCCTCTCACCAAAAGGTTTCTTTTCTGGCAGCATTTCCTCCCTGACTGCAGCACAGCTCGGTGCTGAATGAGGGGGGAAGAGCAGTTTGGGAAATCTGGCCTCGATTCTCAGTGCCAGGAAGGGGAATAGAAAAAAAAAGGAGGAAAAAAAAAAAGAAGGAAAAAAAAAAGAAAAAGAAGGCCCCAAGAAAGTCCGAAGGATAAATAAATCCAAGCAGAGGCGCAGCAGCATCACGTGGGATGCAGCAGAAAACGAGTCCAAAGCCAAATCCAAGCCAGAATCCTTCCCCAGCACACACAAACCACCCCGTGGGCACGAAGCCTGTTCCAGGGAGCCCTTCCAAGCTCGGCTCCAGCACAGAGCAGCTCCCAATCCTCCGGCTGCCTCATCCCTGGGATGCTGAGAGCAGCTCCCAGGAGGAGGGAAGGAGGATTCCCTTCCTCAGGATGGACACTAAAGGTCATCTGGACACCATCCCGAAGCCCTGGCTGTCCCCCACCCCCGCGGGCGCTTCCCCTCTCCAACTTCCCCATTTTCCAAAGCGAGGGGATTCCCATCCCAAATCCCCGTTATCCATCCTCTGGCCCAGCTCCGAGCCATTTTGGAAGAAATGGGAATAAAGACGTGAGTGAGAAGCTGGAATTGGTTTTAAGCCACGTCCTTTTACTTTGCCATGTCGCTCCCAGCTGTGCCACGGGTCCCACGGCACTTCCCGAACTGCCCCGAGCAGAAAGGGCTCCTGCGCTGCCCAGGTGGGCTCAGCACCTCCGCGTGCCCCTGACACCTGCAGCTCACCCCAACAAACCCAGAGCACCCCAGGGACCTGCTGGGAATCACTGGAGAAGACCGGGAAATAAGGAACCCCAAGAAAGCAGAAATAAAGCAGAAATTCACATCAGAAAGGAGCCCTGGGCAGAGCAGGGCTGAGTCAGAGCAAAAGAGGAATCTCAAGAGGGAGGTTTGACACATTCCCAAAGTTTGTGTGAAGCCCTTTCCTCCTCCTGCTCCGAGCAGAGGGAAGGAATTCCCGATCCCCAGGGCTCTGCTGCAAACCCCGTCCAGCCCTGAGCTGGGATGTCGGCAGATTGGGAGAGATTCAGGAAAACACGGATAACAGCTGGAGAGGGGCTGATTTCCCGGGAAAAGATGGAAATAACTGCACGTGGAGCAGTGAGGAGGGTGGACACAACCCCAGGAGAAGTGTCCAGTGTCCCACAGCTCGGGATCACCCAGGGCTGGCACCCAAACCCAGGAATTTTTCCATAGGAAAAGGCTGGTTTCAGCTTCTCAAAGCAGATAGGCCGAGGGGAGACTGACTCCCAACTCAAATCCCAACCAATTTATAGGACCAGCATTAAAACCCTTTTCTGAGAGGTTTTCCAGCCCACAGAGGAACTGGAGCAGGGCTCACCCCTCTCCTGCCACAGGAGCTGAACGTGGCACTGCCTTCAAGGAAAAGAGGATGTTAACCCTGCCCCTGCTCTCCAAACGGGAATCTGGCTGCTCAGCCCACCTCCCACAGACTTCTCCCCCGCGTTTACACACTGCAGCTATTCTTGGTCGCTGCTGAGAAAACCCCAACGCAACAAAAACCCCCCAACCAAGCTGGAATTGCTGCTGGATTCCTCTCCAGAGCTGCTTTAGGGACAATTATTTGTGCAGCATTTTGCCAAGAGCTGGAGAACCCCTCTGGATCATCCCCAGAGGAATAAAGTCCCAGCAGGCAGAATAAACTGGGAAGTTCACTGCAGCCGGTGCCACTTTCACCATTAACAAACTGGAACACTGTCCTTAGAGGGACCTGGGCAGGGAAAGAGGTGGCACCTCCACAGGGATGACAGCGGAATGAGGGGAGAGTGACAGAGAAAGGGGCAGGAAGAACCAAACGGGGAGAACTGAGTGTGAACAAGGAGTTCGTGTGGTCACACCTGAGCCAGACAATCCCTGCCCTCAGCAGGGCTGGGGGGCTCCTGGCAGCGGGAACGGCTCCCAGTCGGATCCCACTGTGCCAGGAGAGGTGAGCAGGTGCAGGTTCAGAGTCAGAGCCCTCAATTCCCGGCGGGAATTAACCCCTGACTTCAGAACAAACTCCTTAAACGCACCAGTTCCTGAGGAGTGCACCTTCCTGCTGCTCCCTTCACGCAGCACCAGGAGAGTCACCGACCCCCAGCTCCCCAAACGCTCCCCCCGGGCACCCACAGCCCCTCCGGACCCCCCAGCAGAGCCACGAGCACAGACCCCTCCCCATCCCAGAGCACGGAGTCCAACTAATGGGGTTCCTCAGCACCTCAGGGGTTCCGCACAGGACCCCCCCCAAGGCTCCTCCAACCTCTGAGGTCTCATATCTGCCACCCACATCTCTTCAGGGCCCCCCATGCCCTGCACACTGAAGGGTCTCGCCCATCCACGGCCTCCAAAGACACCCCCCACCCCCAAATTCCCTCTCGCCTTCCAAAGCTTCCCCCCCCAAGCCCCTCAGGACTCCTCCTGCCGCTCCAGGGCTTACCTCCAGAATCCTTCTCCCTTTAACTCCCCGCACATTTGCACCCCCTCATATCCCCCAGGAACCCCCCAGCCTTAAGCTCCCTCCAGGCCCCCCAATCCCGCTGACTGCCCCCGAAATTCCGGGGTTCTCCCGCCCAGTGCTCTCAGCCCTGACCCCCTCCAGCCCCCCGTGCACCCCCAGCCCCCATTCCGGGCTTTCCCCCCGGGGCTCTCAGCCCTGACCCCCTCCAGCCCCCCGTGCACCCCCAGCCCCCCATTCCGGGCTTTCCCCCCGGAGCTCTCAGCCCTGACCCCCTCCAGCCCCCCGTGCACCCCCAGCCCCCCATTCCGGGCTTTCCCCCCGGGGCTCTCAGCCCTGACCCCCTCCAGCCCCCCGTGCACCCCCAGCCCCCCATTCCGGGGCTCCCCCCCGGGGCTCTCAGCCCTGACCCCCTCCAGCCCCCCGTGCACCCCCAGCCCCCCATTCCGGGGCTCCCCCCCGGGGCCCCCCGGCACCGCCCGGGCCCCTCGCTGCTCCTCGGCCCCGCCCCCGAGGGCGGGGCTTGGCCTCATAGCGGCGCCCCCTCGCCCACCATTGGCCACCGCGCCCGCCGCTCAAGGGCTGCGCGCGATGCGATTGGCCGGCACGCGCTGTCACTCAGCGCGAGGGCGGGGCGGGCGGAGCCGCTGCCTCACGAAAACTCGGGGAGAGTTGTGGGGGGAGGGGCCGACCCGGGCTCCCACCGCCCCCGGAGCTCCCCGGGGCTCCCCCGCCGCGGAAGCGCTCGGGGAGGCTCCGCTCCCGCCGTCCCGGTGCCGCCGTTACCTGAGGGAGCCGGGCCGGGGCCTCGCGCTGGCGCCGCTCACGCTGGGGCTCCCGCCGCCCCCCCGCCCCGCGCGCCAGGCTCTCGCGAGACCCGCGGAGAGGTAACGGCGCGGCGGCCAATGGGACGCTCCAGGGGCGTGGCCGTCACCGCCCTCGGGGCGTGGCCAAACAAAGGCCCCGCCCAGGAGGCCCCGCGCGCTGCGGGGGCACCGCGACCCCCGGGACCCCCGGGACAGCCCGCGACCCCCGGGACAGCCCGCGACCCCCGGGACAGCCCGCATCCCCCGGGACACCGGGACCCCCGGGACAGCCCGCATCCCCCGGGACAGCCCGCATCCCCCGGGACACCGCGACCCCCGGGACACCGCATCCCCCGGGACAGCCCGCGACCCCCGGGACAGCCCGCGACCCCCGGGACAGCCCGCATCCCCCGGGACACCGGGACCCCCGGGACAGCCCGCATCCCCCGGGACACCGCATCCCCGGGACACCGCATCCCCCGGGACAGCCCGCATCCCCCGGGACACCGCATCCCCCGGGACAGCCCGCGACCCCCGGGACAGCCCGCGACCCCCGGGACAGCCCGCATCCCCCGGGACACCGGGACCCCCGGGACAGCCCGCATCCCCCGGGACAGCCCGCATCCCCCGGGACAGCCCGCATCCCCCGGGACACCGCATCCCCGGGGACAGCCCGCATCCCCCGGGACACCACATCCCCCGGGACACCGCATCCCCCGGGACAGCCCGCATCCCCCGGGACACCCCACATCCCCCGGGGCACGGCCGGGGCACGGCCGGGACACGGCCCTCGGGACACCCTGGACGCCGCAGCACTCCGGACACGGCCGGTCCCGGTCCCCTGGCTCACCCCAAACCTGGACACGCCTGGAGCTGTCCCTGGGACACCCCAAAGGCCGCTCCTGGCCCCGGACAGCCCGGCAGCCCCTCCCGGCTGAGGTGTCCCGGCAGGGATGGATGGATGGATGGATGGATGGATGGATGGATGGATGGATGGATGGATGGATGGAGGTGACAGCCGGGGCGGCAGCCACAGGTGCTCCCGGGGATCAGTGATGTCCCCGTCCCTTTGGGGACACGGCTGAGCTCCGAGTGGCAGCCGGGCTCAGCTCAGAGGGGACACCGCCACCTCCCCGGAGTGACCCTGTGGGGACAAATCCAGCTGCAGACAGGTGACACTGGACAGGGCCACCAAGGAGACACGAGGAGCTCAGAGCTGTCACCAAACCGTCTTTATTCCCTGCCTGGCCGCGGTGGGGCCGAGGCTCCCCCGGCATTCCTGGCCAGGCACGGGGCCACCGTCCCTGGTCACGGCTCCGTCGCTGTCACCGCCAGCCGCTCTGTCACATGGCGAAGAGGATGAGGAAGGCCACCATGAGGCAGAAGAGCCCCATGGCCTCAGAGAGGGCGAATCCCAGGATGGCGTAGGAGAAGAGCTGCTGCTTGAGCGAGGGGTTCCTGCGGGGAGCAGGGCTGGGGTCAGGGGGCCACGGCCAGCCCTGGTCCCTGTCCCCCCCTCAGAGCCCGCTGGTCCCACCCCAAGCCCCCTGGTGCCCCCCAGAGCTCCCTGACCTGGCGTAGCCGATGATGAGGCTCCCAAACACAGTGCCAATGCCGGCCCCGGACCCAGCCACCCCCACGGTGGCAGCGCCAGCGCCGATGAACTTGGCGGCCGTGTCGATGTCCCGGTGGGCAGCGCTTGTCCGCAGGGCCCGCGGGGCTCCCGGCCACACCTGGGGGAACGTTCAGGGGGAAGGTGGAGTTAACCTCACCCCAGCCCCTCCCGGGCCTCAGTTTTCCCCCTGGGGGGCACGGTCACTCCCCAGGACACTGACCCCCAGCCCAGGCGTGTTACCTGCTCCGGCCGGGCCTCGGGGCTGCTCAGCGCCGCGGCCGAGAGGGGGTGGCCCAGCACCCGTGAGCTCCTCCTCACCTGTGGGGCACACACAGAGCTCAGCCTGGGGGGCACCCCAAGGGCCACCGCTGCCACCCCCCGGACACGCTGAGCCCTTCGGGCTGTCCCCTGAGCAGCACCTGGACAGGGGGGCTGTGCTGGCATCCCCCGATTCAGGGGACCCCGGTGAGCCCCCGGGGGTGTCACTGCCAGCGCTGGGTCCCCCTCAAGGTGATTGGTGACCCCGGCGGGTGCTGAAGGCTTTGTCACCCGAGCCCCGGCCAGCACTCACCTTCCGGAGCTCAAACCTGCCCCAGGTGTCCCCAAACCTCCCCGTGGCCTCGAGGGGCCACACGTCACCCCCACACCCGTCCCGCCAAGGGACAGGGGGGGCAGGGGAGGGGCTGTCACTACTCACAAGCGCAGGAGCGGAGACGAACTTTGCACAGGTGAACATGGCGAGGACGGAGGGACACGTGCGGGACACGGCTGGAGGGACACACGTGGGACACGGCTGGAGGGGACACAGGCAGCAGGCGTGAAGGGCTGAGGGGTCCGGCCCCAGGGGTGACCCCGGGCCTGGGGGCACACAGGGGACATGGGGACACACGGGAGGGGCAGGACATGTCGCTGTCACCCAGGTGGCACCTCCCGGCAGTGGCACTTTGGGGTCAGGGATCGAGGGGCTGGTTCAAGTCCTGGGGGTGTCACCCCCCGGTGAGGGACAGGAGATCCCAAGGCCCCTGGTCCGAGACGGGCCCTGGGGGTCTCGGGCACAGCCTGGGGTGGGGCACGGCCTGGGGACCCCCAGCCCTGGACGCGGGGACTGGGGAGGAAACCCCAAAAGGCCGCGTGAGGGAACGTGCCCCCCAAAGAGGGGGATCCCCCCAGCCGGGTCCTCAGGGGGCGGCACCAGCCTTGTCCCCACCCACAGCGCGGGGGGCTCCACTCGCCTCCCGTCCCGAAGGGCTCTGGATCCCCTCGCTGCCCTCTCTCGCGGTTCTGTCCCCCCCCAGGGCTCTCAGTGTCCCCCGGGGCTCTGTCCCGCCCCAGGCCGCTCCGGCCGCCCCCTCTCACCGGGCTCCGCCGGGCAGGTCGCGGCCGCTCCGTGTGCGCAGGCGCGGCCGGCAGCGCGGCCGGGGAGGCTGCGGGGCTGCGCGCGGCGCCCCCTGTCGGCCGGGAGGACTCGGAAAAGCGCGGGGGCGGGGCGGAGCCGCGCGCGCCCTCTGGCGGGAAAAAGGGGGAGCGGAGGTGCGCGCGCGTGGGAGCGAGAGAGGGAGAGGGAGGGGGTGAGAGTGAGAGTGAGTGTGAGAGTGAGTGAGAATGAGTGTGAGAATAAGAGTGAGAATGAGAGTGAGAATGAGTGAGAGTGAGAGTGAGAGTGAGTGAGAGTGAGAGTGAGTGAGAGTGAGAATGAGTGAGAGTGAGAGTGAGTGTGAGAGTGAGAGTGAGTGTGAGAGTGAGTGAGAGTGAGAGTGAGTGAGAGTGAGAGTGAGAGTGAGAGTGAGTGAGAGTGAGAATGAGTGAGAGTGAGAGTGAGAGTGAGAATGAGTGAGAGTGAGAGTGAGAGTGAGTGAGAGTGAGAATGAGTGAGAGTGAGAGTGAGAGTGAGTGTGAGAGTGAGTGAGAATGAGTGTGAGAATAAGAGTGAGAATGAGAGTGAGAATGAGTGAGAGTGAGAGTGAGAGTGAGTGAGAGTGAGAGTGAGTGAGAGTGAGAATGAGTGAGAGTGAGAGTGAGTGTGAGAGTGAGAGTGAGTGTGAGAGTGAGTGAGAGTGAGAGTGAGTGAGAGTGAGAGTGAGAGTGAGAGTGAGAGTGAGTGAGAATGAGTGTGAGAATAAGAGTGAGAATGAGAGTGAGAATGAGTGAGAGTGAGAGTGAGAGTGAGTGAGAGTGAGAATGAGTGAGAGTGAGAGTGAGAGTGAGTGTGAGAGTGAGTGAGAGTGAGAGTGAGTGTGAGAGTGAGTGAGAGTGAGAGTGAGTGAGAGTGAGAGTGAGAGTGAGAGTGAGAGTGAGTGAGAGTGAGAGTGAGTGAGAGTGAGAGTGAGAGTGAGAGTGAGAGTGAGAGTGAGAGTGAGTGAGAGTGAGTGAGAGTGAGTGAGAGTGAGAGTGAGAGTGAGAGTGAGTGAGAGTGAGTGAGAGTGAGTGTGAGAGAGAGTGAGGTGAGTGTGAGTGGGTGAGTGAGAGTGAGGGAGTGAGTGAGTTGGGAGTGAGTGTGGTGAGTGAGGTGAGAGTGAGTGAGAGTGAGTGTGGTGGTGAGAGTGAGTGTGAGTGAGAGTGATGAGTGGAGAGTGTGAGTGAGAGTGAGTGTGAGAGGGTGTGAGGTGAGAGTGAGAGTGTGTGGGTGGTGAGAGTGTGAGTGAGGTGTGGTGTGTGTGAGTGAGGTGTGTGGAGTGAGGAGTGTGTGAGTGTGAGGGTGGGTGGAGAGTGGTGTGAGTGTGAGTGTGTGGGTGTGTGGGGTGTGTGGGGTGGTGTGAGAGGTGAGTGTGGGTGTGAGTGAGTGTGAGTGTGTGAGGGGTGTGAGGAGTGGGTGGTGTGAGAGAGTGAGTGAGGGGAGTGTGGAGTGAGGAGTGAGTGAGTGAGAGTGAGAGTGAGCGAGTGTGAGTGTGAGTGAGTGAGGGAGTGGGAGAGTGAGAGCATGAGAGTGAGAGAGAGCGAGGGTGAGTGAGTGTGAGAGTGAGAGTGAGTGAGTGACAGTGAGACAGCGAGTGTGAGAGTGAGAGCATGAGAGCGTGAGAGTGAGAGAGCAAGAGAGTGAGTGAGAGAGCGTGAGTGAAAGTGAGGGAGTGTGAGTGTGTGAGCATGTGAGCGTGACAGTGAGTGTGAGAGCGAGAGAGCGTGTGTGTGAGCGTGAGTGTGAGAGTGAGTGAGCATGTGTGTGAGCGTGAGTGTGAGAGTGAGTGAGCATGTGTGTGTGAGCGAGCATGTGTGTGTGTGAGCGTGTGCGTGAGAGTGAGTGTGGCTGTGCCTGTGAGTGTGCACGTGTGTTCCTGTGTGTGCACCTGTGTGCGAGCTCAGGGGCTCCACTGTGCCCCCGTGTCCCCACCGTGTCCCCACCGTGTCCCCACCGGTGCAGGGAGGACACAGTGTCCCCCCCCGGGCCCTGTGTCCCCCCCCTCCGGGTCCTGTGTCACCCCCAGGTGCAGTGTCCCCCCCTCCCAGGGCCCTGTGTCACCCCCAGGTGCAGTGTCCCCCCCCTCCGGGTCCTGTGTCCCCCCCCCGGGTCCTGTGTCACCCCCAGGTGCAGTGTCCCCCCTCCGGGTGCAGTGTCCCCCCCCCTCCGGGTCCTGTGTCCCCCCCCCGGGCTCTGTGTCACCCCCAGGTGCAGTGTCCCCCCCTCCCAGGGCCCTGTGTCACCCCCAGGTGCAGTGTCCCCCCCCTCCGGGTCTTGTGTCACCCCCCCGGGTCCTGTGTCACCCCCAGGTGCAGTGTCCCCCCCTCCCAGGGCCCTGTGTCACCCCCAGGTGCAGTGTCCCCCCTCCGGGTGCAGTGTCCCCCCCCTCCGGGTCCTGTGTCCCCCCCCCGGGCTCTGTGTCACCCCCAGGTGCAGTGTCCCCCCCTCCCAGGGCCCTGTGTCACCCCCAGGTGCAGTGTCCCCCCCTCCGGGTGCAGTGTCCCCCCCCTCCGGATCCTGTGTCCCCCCCCGGTTCCTGTGTCCCCCGTGAGCTCAGCGTCCCCCTCCGGGTGCTGTCCCCCGCCCCCCGGCCGCGGCTTTCTGGGCAGCGCCGCTGCTGCGGGAGCCGTCAGGGCCATTAATTAAATCAGGGCGATAATTAACTGCCATTAACGGGAAATCAATAACGAGGAGCCGGGACTGGGGGAGGCTCCGGCAGAGGCGGGGGGGGAAGGGCAGGTGGGGAGCCCCCAAGCCCAGGGGGGCCGCGCACCCTTCCCAGCGCCCCCAATCCCCCTTTTAACCCCGCGACCCCCTCCGGTCCCCCCCTTGCGCCCCCGGCCCCCCCGAATCCCTCAGCCCCCCAAGATCTTCCAAACCCCCCGAATCCCTCAGCCCCTCCAAATCCCCCGCATCCCCCCCAAACCCACCTGCAGCCTCTCCTCCCCCCTTCCCCTCCCCCCTTTGCCGTCTTTTTTTTCCCTCCTTTTCCCGTTTTATTGTTTCGTTCCCCATTTCAGCCGCGGCTCCATTTGCTGCCCTGAGCGGCTCGAATCAAAACCCGAGCTGGGCAGGGGAGGGGGGGTGGCGAGGAGCCCCCCCGATCCCCCCGGCCCCCCCCAGGCCCCCCCGAGCGCGCTGATGGGTTTAATGTCCCCGTAATGGCTTTGACCTTGCGATTAATGGGGGGAGCGGCGGAGCCGCCGCCGCGTGACGGCGGCTGGGGGGGCTGGAGGGGGTTTGAGGGGGGGGTCCCTCACTTTTGGAGCCTTGGGGTTGGGGGAAACTGAGGCACGAGTGGGGAGCGGTGAGGACTGATGGGAATTTGGGGGGTGGGAGGGTCCGGAGGGGCTGGGGGGGGGTGGGATTTGGGGGGGGTTTCAAGGTGGGAGGACGCGCGCGCGTGCCTGAGGGGGGGTGAAGGGGATGGGGGCTGCCGGGATGGGGGTATCGGGGTGGGGGGGCCGCCCCACCGGCCCCGCTCCCAGTCCCGGTCCCGGCTCTGGCGCAGTCGCCGCCCGCGTTGCATCTTAATGAGGTGGCGACGAGAGGGGACAGGGATGGGGACAGGGATGGGGACGGGGATGGGGACGGGGATGGGGACGGGGATGGGGACGGGACACGATGGGGACAGGATGGAGACGGGGCCGGACGCCTCCCGCCGGAGCCCCCCGAGGGGCGGGGGAGGTTTTGGGGGTCTCGGGGGGATCCCCCGCCCCCGCAGGGCCGGCGACAGGCGGTGCAGGGACTGTCACCCGCCCGCGGGCCCCGGGGTGGCACCAGCCCGCGGGACACGGTGGCAGCGGGGCCCCCAAAGCCCCCGAGCCCCCCACACCCCACCCTGGGGTGCCCCCCACCCCCAGCTCCAGCCTGGAGCGGCTTCCCGCGTGGCCACCGCGACCCCGGGGTGGCCGCCGGGACCTCGGGGTCCCCGTGGGTGCCGCAGCCCCCCCGGGGGTGCGGAGCCGGTGCCACGCGTGAATCACGGGCCATAAATCCGGCCCTGTTGTGTCTCGCGGCTTCAGCAGGACACGGAGCGACATGATTCAGCCCGGGATGGCGTCATGGGAGGCTGGGAAGCGCCGGGAATCAGGGCTGGAAAGCCGGGAGGGGAGGGGGAAAAAATCGGGGGGGGTTGGGGGGAATTTAGGGGGTTTTGGTGCCGGGGGAAGGGGGGGGATGTGTGGGATTTATCCGTGGGGAGTGCAGTAAACTGTGCTGGGGAAAAGCCCTTAAACGCCCCCAAAAAGGGGTCAGTGTTCCTGTTATCCCGGGAATGGGGGATTCATCATCCCAGGAGGGGGGGGTTCTTATCCCAGGAAGGGGGGGTCTCTCACCCCACTATTGGGGGGTCTCTCGCCCCAGGAATGGGGGATCCGTGGAGTCTTTTTGGGGTGCGATGGGGTCACCTGAACCCAGCAGTGCCCTTGGCCGTGGCCGCGCTAGGCTCCGGCCGCCTCAGCGCGGGATTTTCTTTCCCTGGGTTTTTTTTTCCCATTTTTTTTTTTACACGCTCTTTTATGACAAACTTTACTTTACGTTTGACATTTAAAAGCTGATCAGATCTTCCCTCCAGGACAGGGGAAATGGAGATATTTATTGGGGTCTCGGCGCTGCTGGAGGAGCCGGGAGATTTACTCCGACAGCGCCGCAGGATTGTGGATGTCGCCCGGGATCGCCGGGGCCGTGCCAGGGCCAGGGGACAGCGGATTTTTAGGAATTCAGGGCCTGGTTTGGTCCCCCTGAGTGGGGCAGGCAGGAAGGGGACAAAATCCTGGCTGATCCCATGGGATTTTCCGGTGGCAGATGCGAGGCTGAGCTGCCCCCGCTGCTCTCCGGAGGGGTTTTGGTGTGGAAAATGGGATTTCTGGGATTTTTTGGTCACCCTGCGGCCCCTCGCTGCCATCCAGCTCCCGGCTGGGGACAGCACCTGGGGTTTGGGGACACAGCCAGGCGCGGGGCAGGGTCGGATGTCCCGCAGCTGTGACAATCTCTGGGCTGTGTCTGAGGTTTTGGGGTGACCCCGCAGGCTGGGGACAAAGCCGGGCCCGGGCTGGCGGCGTGGGGGGTGACCTGGAGCTGGGGACACGTCCTGGCACGAGGGACAGCGACTGGGACACGGGGATGGCGGCGGGGCTTGGGGACAATGTCACAGAGCTGGGACGGTGTCTGGGACCTGGGACCGCGGGTGAGGGACATTTCTGCAGAACGGGGATGGCCCCTCAGCCTTGGGGACAATCCCACACCCTTGGGGACAGTCCCTCGCCCCTGGGGACACGCAGGGGCCCCGCACTGGTGTCCCCACCCCTTTGGGGACACACGGGGACAGTCCCCAACGCGGCGCGAGGTGTGAGGACCCCCCAGCTCTGTCCCCAGCGCCGCCCTCACCATTTCCGATCCCTTCTCCCGCTGAACCCCAAATCCCAGTATTTTCCCCCCAAAATCGCATCCCAGCTGCAGCTCCCCTTATTTTTGGGGACAGCGGAGGTTTGGGGGTCCCCGCGGAGCGGGGGGGACAAGGGACAGGGGGCGGGGGCTCGGCGCTCCCCCTCCCCTGCACTGCGACGGGAAAATCCAATCCCGCAGCGCGAGCAGGGAAACATAAAAAAAATGGGAATAAAACCTGGGAGCGCGGCGGGGAGGGCGGGGGGACAGCGGGAAAGGTCACCCGCTCCCGCAGAGCCCCGTGGGGACACGCGGGGTCCTTGCCGCCACCCCCGCCCCCGATCGTGCAGGATCCCAAATCCCCAATTTCCCCCCTTCTGTGGGGTCAGGAGCCAGAGGCTGCCCCCGGCACGGGGAGGGCTCCACCGGGACCCCCCAGTTCCCGCACCCGCCCATCCTGCAGCCCCAATTCCCAATCCCAAATTCCCAATCCCCCCTCTGTGATTTATGGCCACAGCCCCCCCCAGCCACGAACCCGCAACAAAAGACCCCCGGGGGGGGAGGGGGGAACCAATTCCGCCTCTTTTCTCCCAATATTTTCCGCCGTTCCTTTGTTCTCCGGCCGCGGCAGCGCCCGCGGCCCCCGGGATTTGAGCCTTTCCCGTTCCTGCAGGGTTTTCACCCAAACCGGGCGGGGGATTTTGACTCCCTTTGGATCCCCCCCGCCGGAAGAGGGGGGTGGGAAAAGGGGGGAGAGAATGGGGGGGATGGGATGGGAGAAGGGATGGCATTGATGGGATTGATGGGATGGGATGCGGTGGGGACAGGGAGAGCCAGAGCCGGGATGGGGTGGGCAGCGACATTCCAGGCTGGCACGGGGATCCCCAGGACAGTGCGGGGCCGTGGGACGCGGCTGTGCCACCCCCGGGTGTCCCCCAGGGAAGTGGCAGGGCCCAGGGGACCCGGGGACACCCCGGGGCGAGCAGGGGCCACCCCCGGCCCTGGCTCTGTCCCCACAGGGGGCCGGGGGAGGCGGGTCCGGCCATCCCCATTCTCGGGGCAATTGCTCCACCCGCAGGGCTGGCCCAGGAGCGCAGGGCCCTGGGACCACCCCCCTGCCCCCCCGGGCTCCCAAAAACTCCCAAATCCCACCAAACCCCAAAAAAACCCCCAAAGATCGCCGGCTCAGCCCTCAGCAAAGGATCGTGATGGGGAGAAAAAGCTGAAATTTGGGGTGCAGTGGGGCGGTCCCCCCGCTCCTGCCACCTCCAGGGCCCTGTTGGGGCATCCCAAATCCAGGGCAGAGGTTTTGGGGTTCCTGCCAGGGCAGGATTTTGGGGCAGGTTTTGGGGTTCCTGGGCAGGATTTTGGGGCAGGTTTTGGGGTTCCAGGGCAGGATTTTGGGGGCTCAGCGGCTGCCGGGGGGGGTCCCTCGGCCACCCCGGAGCCGCCTCTGGAAGCAGCTGGGAAAGGGGATTCGTTCCACCCGCGGCGGCCACAAAAGCACGGGGGGAAAGCGCTGGAAAATGAATATGGAAAAGAGAAGGAATCCCATAAAAGCGGCTCCGTTTTCATTCTCATTCCAGCCCATTAAACCAGCGCGGCTGCGGGAGGGGCGGAGGGGACACGGAGGGGACAAATTCAGCCACCAGCTCTGCCCCGCGGTGACCCCGCCGTGCCTCAGTTTCCCCGCGGGCCCTCCCCGCTCCCTGCCGGCTTTTCCGGGTGAGATTCCGGGGGAAAAGGGGAAAGCGGAGCTGTTTGGGGCGATCTGGGGCTGGAAAAGGCTCCCAAAAATCCCAAATCGAGGCCACGGGGCCGAGGGGCCACCTGAGCCCGGTGACGCCGCAGCTCCTCCGCGGCCGCTTTTTGGGGCTGAACACCGGGATTTGGGGCAATGCAGGGCGGGAAGCCGAGCTGGGAAATGGAGACTCGTTTTGGGGTAAAAACAGGGAAAACAGGGAGCCGCCGTCTCCCACTTTCAGGCAGGAATGGTCCCTGGGTGGGGGGAGTTCATCCTCCCGGGACGCTGCAGGATCGCCGCGGCCCCAAATCCCCCCGTCCCCAAAAATCCCCCAAATCCCCCAAATCCCCCCTGTCCCCAAAAATCCCCCCAAATCCCCGCTGTCCCCAAAAATCCCCCAAATCCCCCCTGTCCCCAAAAATCCCCCCAAATCCCCGCTGTCCCCAAAAATCCCCCAAATCCCCCCTGTCCCCAAAAATCCCCCCAAATCCCCGCTGTCCCCCGAGGGACCCCCGAGGCCCCCGCGGTGTCGCGGCTGTCCCCAGGTGTCCCCCAGCGCGGGGCACGTCCCGTTCGTCCCCTGCAGCCCCCGGGCGGGCGGGAACGATGCTCGGGAAGGGGAAGAGCAGCCGAGGGAAGGTTTCCATGGCAACGGGAGGGGGGGAAAAAATAATACAAAAAAAAAATCTGAAAACCCCGCGCCTGGGTTGGTCCGTTCGGGATAACGGCGCCGTTTGCACGCGGGAGCGGAGCCCGCGGAGCACCGGGACGGCGCGGGGGGAGCGGCGCCGGTATTTAGGGCCCTCCTCGGTGGGGAGGAAGGGGATGGGAACGGGGACAGGGAGAGGCCAAGGGGAAGAAGAGAGAGGCCAGGGAGGAAGGAGATGCCCAAGGAGGGAGAAATCTTTTTCCCCCCCCTTTTTTCCCCTTCCTCCCTCCCTTCCTTCCTTCCTTCCGTTCCCTCTCCTTCTCCCCATCCTAAAAAATCCCCATCCCAAACGCCTTTGCGCCCCCGAACCCCGAAAAAATCCCCCCAAAATCCCAAAAATCCCCCCAAAATCCCCAAATATCGCCCCAAAATCCCCCCCAAAATGCGATTTTTCTCCATCTTTTCCCCATTCCAGCACCTCCCAAAGCCTCTGCCGAGGTTGGCCCTGGCCCTCCAATCCATCATTTTTATTTCCTGCTGTAACTGACAAATTGTTCCGGATTTTATATCGGATCCCTTCAGGCAAAGGGGGCTGCGGGATGGGATTTTTTTTCCTTTTTTTCCCCTTGTTTTTTCCTTTTTTTTTTTTTCTGGTATTACCTAGGAAAGGAAAAAAAAAAGCCACAAAACCCAACAATAAAATAAAAAATATAAGTTAAAATAGCCCAAAAGCAGAGCTGGTAATGAGCACCGCAGAGAGGCTCCATAAACCCGAGCAGGGCTGCGGGGATGGGAGAGAAAAAGCCACCGGGCAGAATTTCCTCCCCCCCCCAAAACCCCTTTATTGCCTCAAAAAAACCACTGGGGAAAACTCTGTCTCCAATTACCACCGGCAGGTGCAAACACCCCCAAAACCCCATTGATTCCCCCATAAAGTGCAGCTGGAAAAAGGAAAAAAAAATTAAAAAAAAAAATCTGATTTTTTCTCCGTTTTTCCCATGCACAGCTTGGATTATCCTCCTCAAAAACCCCATTTCCAGCAGGTGCAAACACCCCCAAAATCCCATTGATTCCCCCATAAAGTGGCGCTGCTGCAGCTGGCAAAGGGAAAAATAAAAAATAAAAAATAATCTGATTTTTTTTCTCCATTTTTTTCCATGCAAAGCCTGGATTCTTCTCCTTAAAAACCCCGTTTCCAGCGGGATTTTAATCGCCTTTGAAAAGGTCAGGAAATGTTCCTTCCCTCAGGTTTCATTCCCGCTTTATTTATTCCTCCCGGGAGGAGCTGCTGGAAATCCGCTGCTTTAGGGGAAAAAGAATAAAATTTAAAAGAAATGGGGGAAAAAATCAGATTTCCCCCCCTTTTTTTCCTGCTCTGAAATTCCCAGTGGCTCCCTGCACTGCTCTGTATTTTTTCCCCCCCAAAATTCCTGGGTTTTGCCCCATTTTGTGACCCCCACGGGGGGTTTTATGCCCCTGATATGATTGGGGGAGGGGTAATTAAGGCACAAATCTAGCCCTTGGATCCATCCCCAAAATCCCTGGAATTGCCCCATTTTGTGCCCCTTCTGGGCTCATTCCCAGTGTAGGCTCGGCCACCACTCACTGGGGTGTCCTTTTGGGGGAAAATTGTCCTTTTTGGGGGGAAATTCGCCCTTTTGGGGCTGGGACCCTGCAGGAAGGAGCATTTTGGTGGCCACATCGCCGCTTTCAGCAGCCCCAGGAGCCACCCCGACCCTCGGGCGCATTTTTGGGTGGGAACCGCTCATTTTCCAGCCGGAGCCCCCAAATCCCCGCGGGCCGGAGGTGCCGCTCCCCCTTTCCCCCCACCCCGGGGGGGTCTCCCCTCCCTTTCCCCGCATCCCGCTCGCAAATCTCCCCCTTTTTATGGGATTTTCGACCCATTCCCAGCACTGCCGGGCTGTTTATAAATATCCCGGGCTATAAATAGCCCCGGGAGCCGCAGGTGAATAAATCCCGGCAGGAAACGAGACGGGGGCGTGGAAAACGCGGATCCTGCGGGAAAATTGGGGGGGGGCGGGGGTTTTTTGGCGATAATGTGGTGGAAAATGGCATTATCCCGCCGGGGGTGGGAAAAGGGGACTCGCGGCCATGCGTGGTGGCAGCGGCGGGGCGGGCAGTGGGGTTTTTTTTGGGGTCCAAAAAGCGATTAAAGGGGAAATTGGTGGTTAGGGGTGAAATGGGACCCGGAATGGGGACGCAGGGATCCCACGCTGGGGGAGAAACGGCCCCAAAAGGCGCTGGCACCCAGGGGGACAATCCCAGGGCCGAAATCCTGCCAGGAAGAGCCAAACCCCACAAAATCCTCTGCTCGCCCCCAAATCTCGCTCTGCTGGCGGAGCAGCAGCGCCCATTTTGGGCGGAGAAGAGACGAGAAAGGCGGCGAGGGGGGAGGGGAGAGAGGAATGAAAATGAAAAAGATTGAAATGGCCCTGCCGGGCTCGGTGCTGACAGCGTGGAAATGGAACAAAAAAGGGAAAGGGAGCAGAAAAAAACCCAACTAATTCTATTTTATTTGCTGATCCCCAGGAAAACGAGCGGCGGTGGGCGGGGAGGGCGCTCGGGGGAGCGGGAGCTGCGGGATTCGCTCCCTCCGGGAGGCTTTTGCCTCTCCAGGGAGCGTTTTTCGGGCGGCCGCCTCCTGCCTGGGCTCCCTGCGAGTCCCGGCTCGTTGCCGGCCGGGGTTGGGCTCCTTGGAGCGCCTTCCAGGGCGAGGGAGCAGCGCCGGGACCGGGCCGGGCCGGGGTCGCTCTGCCCGGGGGTTTTCGCGTCCTCGTTTCTCTCCTGGTTTTGCACCACAGGAGATGCCCAGGAATTCCTCCGGCACCACAGGAGAGGCCCAGGAATTCCTCCGGCACCGCAGGAACGCCCCTGGATCCTCTTGGGTTTTGCTGCGGGGGAATATCCCAGGATGGGCTTTCATCCCACGCCCCTGGAGCATCCCAGGCTTGGCCTTGCTCCTGTGGCTCTGGCCATTCCCAGATCCCTGGGGGATCCCTGGCCTTGCTCCTGTGGCTCTGGCCATTCCCAAATCCCTGGGGGATCCCTGGCCTTGCTCCTGTGGCTCTGGCCATTCCCAAATCCCTGGGGGATCCCTGGCCTTGCTCCTGTGGCTCTGGCCATTCCCAGATCCCTGGGGGATCCCTGGCCTTGCTCCTGTGGCTCTGGCCATTCCCAAATCCCTGGGGGATCCCTGGCCTTGCTCCTGTGGCTCTGGCCATTCCCAAATCCCTGGGGGATCCCTGGCCTTGCTCCTGTGGCTCTGGCCATTCCCAAATCCCTGGGGGATCCCTGGCCTTGCTCCTGTGGCTCTGGCCATTCCTAAATCCCTGGGGGATCCCTGGCCTTGCTCCTGTGGCTCTGGCCATTCCCAAATCCCTGGGGGATCCCTGGCCTTGCTCCTGTGGCTCTGGCCATTCCCAAATCCCTGGGGGAACATCCCTGGCCTTGCTCCTGTGGCTCTGGCCATTCCCAAATCCCTGGGGGAACATCCCTGGCCTTGCTCCTGTGGCTCTGACCATTCCCAGATCCCTGGGGGATCCCTGGCCTTGCTCCTGTGGCTCTGACCATTCCCAAATCCCTGGGGGAACATCCCTGGCCTTGCTCCTGTGGCTCTGGCCACTCCCAGATCCCTGGGGGATCCCTGGCCTTGCTCCAGGACATCCCAATCCCACTGGGGGAACATCCCAGGCTGGGCTTTAACCCCACACCCCTGGACATTCCCACTCGGGATTTGCTCCTGCGGGACCCCCCCAAACCTCACCCCAGTCCTGTCCCCTTCACCCCAACCTCTCCCCGAGCTCCACCGGGAGGCCAAAAGGAAAAGGATGCCAAAAAAAAGCAGGAGCAGATGGTGGGAAGGGAAGGGCAGGCTCCTCCTCGCGCTCCGTGCCGGGCACCGGGAGGCTCTGCCGGAGCTTGTTCCCAGCACGTGGAGCTCAGGGATGTGCCAGGGAGGTTCCGCCTCCCTTGGAGCTCCCTCCTCGCTCCCACTTTTCCAGAATTCCTGCCAAAAGCGGCGCCAAATTTCCCTGCCTGCCCCAAGCTGGATCCTCCCTGAACCCTGGGGCAGCTGGGATGGAGCCCCTTGGATTGGGCAGGGAAAGAAGGGCTGGAATTCGCTCTTTTTTTTGGCAGTAAAATGAAAAAAATCCCTGAAATCCCAATACAAATCAGCCCCCAGTCACCCCCACATCGGCCTGCAATTAATTCCCTGATGAAATCCCAAACAGGTTTCGCTCGGCGAGTCCGTCTCACCTCCCAGTAAACTCTGCCTCAGCTTTAATTGGCTGCAATTTGCACGGAAAACAATTAATGGGCTGCGTTTGGCCTCTGGAAAGGTTGGGAAAGTTATGGAAGTGTCGGGAGAAACGGGATTTGTGAATCACCCAGAGAGGCGGAACCTTCGTGCCCCTGGGGGGAAAAGGGGAAATGTCCTGTGGGGTTTGGGAGGATGGGATTGGGCTGGAAAGAGAGACCAGGATGGGTTTTGGGGGGAAAAAAGGGGTTTTGAGGCCCTGGTGGTTTGGGGTGGGGAAGCCAGGCCTGAGGGTTGGGTTAGGATCGACCAACACACAACAAAAACGGTTCCTCAATCCCCAAATCGTCCTCAAAGGGAAAAATTGGGGTGAAAGAGCCTAAAATCAGGAGTCACCCAGTTTTTGGGGTGCCCAGGATCGGCGGGGGCATCCCCAGGCCCTGCTGCCCCCTTCAGATCCAGAAGCAATCCCAAACCGATCCCAAGGAATCCCAAGGAATCCCAAACAATCCCACGCAAGCCAAGCAAATTTCTTGTTTGGTTTGGTTTGCGGTTTTTTTCCCTTTTTCGCTCTTTCAAGCCAAAAAAAGCAGCAATAAAAAATTAAAAAGGGATTAAAGAAAACACCAAAAAATCCCCTTTGTGCTTCCCCCCGGGATCCCGGGGGCCGCAGCGGGGCCCTCCCGGGAGCTCGGCCGCGTGGCGAGAGCCGTAAATCAGCGGGCGGGGGAGGCCGAGGAGAAGCGGAGCGGCCGCCGAGGCCTCCCCGGGGGCAGCGCCGAGGCCGCCGCCGCTCTCCGGCTCCGCTGATGGATTTTGATTTAGGACGGGGATTTCTTTCCCGTCCCGCCCGGTGCGGATTGGCCCCGGGAAGGGCTCGGGAGCATCCCGAGCGGAGCAGCGCTGCTACGCGCGGCGCGGTCACTAGATGGGGAGATGAGGACGGCTTGGCCGCGGCTCCGCCGGCTCCGCAGCCGCTCCCAGCAGCGATTCCAGGCGGGAATCCCAGCCGGGAGCCCCCCCAAAAACGGGGCACCCCCCAGCTTCACCCCGCACGCAGCCAGGAGGGGCTCGGCAGGGGAAGGAGCGGCCGCGGCCGCTGCCGGGAGGCTCCGCTCGCTGCCCGGGCGGGAGTTCCCATAAAAAGGGCAATAAAAAGGGAATCGGGGCCGGGAGCGGCAGCTCCGGAACGCGGACGGGGCTCCGGCAGAGGAGCGGGGAGGGTCTCCCCTCGCTCTGGCTCTGCCTCAGGAGCTTCGAAGGCCAACGGAGATGAGCTGGAGGTGGGAAGGGACCTCTGGGTCCTCCACGCCCACCTGGAGACGAATTTGGGCTGTTGGGTGACACTTTCAGGTGTCCCAGTGGGACAGGGCTCAGCTGGGGTGGCAGGGACAGCAGTGACAGCTGCAGGGGACCTCGAGCGCTCTCTGGACTGCTGGAGGTGACCAGGACATGAAGACCTCCAGGATGGGGATGCCGAGGATGGGGACGGTCCCCTCTCCCCAGGGCTGCCAGCCTCGAGCTGGACTGGAGCCACCAAGGACCCTCAGGGTGGCTCCGGTGGCTTCGATGTCACCCCTGCAGGGGGACAAGCTGGAGGATGTCCCTACCCAGAAACCAGGGAGAAGGTCAGGGAGGTGACACCCAGCCTGGAGCTTGGACAATGTCCCTTCCTGCCCAGCCTGGATCGAACCTCCCCAATGACCCCAGACTGACCAGTTCTGGGGGCTTTTCTCTGTCACCTCCACCCCGTGGTGGCCACGGTGCCACCACCCCCGCTGGTGGCCACCAGCCCTGCTCCTGGGGGACGTCGGAAGCCGAATCCCGTTGCGGGGGAGGGGTTTCCCAGCGCCCCCGTTCCCCTGCTGCCCTCGGGGCCGCTGGCAGCGGTGTCCCCGCGGGGCTCCGGCCCTCGCCGCTTGGCCGGGGCCCATCTGGCCTTGTCACTGCTGGCCCTGTCAAGGCCTTGGAGCGGCTCCAAGCCGATGGATTTCATTTTCCTGGCAGCTGCTGCCGGCTCCCGGCTCCCCCGGCGGCCGGGGGGGAACCTGCTGGGGTCAGCTGTGGGGTCATCCCGGCTGCTCCGAGCACCCCCAGGACCCCGCCGATCCCTCCAGCTCCCCCCGTGCACCCTTTTAAATTCTTTTTCCCAGAAAAAACAACCCTGGAGAGGCTCTGGAGGCCGAGCTGCGGTTCTGGGTGGCCTCTCTGCCACCGCCGAGGGCGTTGCTGGCACAGATGTGGTGGCACCACGGTCATCGCCCCACGCGTCACCCCCGGCTGCTCTGCCCAGCGCTGGTGTCCCCTCAGATGGGTGACCACGAGCCACCACCGCGGATTTGGTGGCACTGGGGACACCACAGGGGTTGTCCCAGCGCGTCCCTTCCGCCGGCTCCTCATCCTCGTCCCTCACCCCAGCGGGATCGATGGGGCTTTGGGACGGCCCCAAAAATCCCTGACCTCGGAGAATGGGGCGTTTCACGTGGGTTTAGGGGACAAAACGGGGCCTAAAGGGCTAAAACAGCGCCTGGGCATGAGCAGGAGCGGCCGGGGTGTGAGAAGGCTCGCTGATAAGGCTCGCTGATAAGGCTCGCTGATAAGGATCGCTGATAAGGATCGCTGATAAGGATGGATGGCTGGCCCTGGAGCATTGAATAAATCCCCGGCCCTGCCGCCTCAGCCGCCGGCGCTCCAGAGGCCGGGGCTGGGTTCCGCAATTCCCAGCCGCCGTTTTACGGCCCCCGCCCTTCGCTCTGCCCGTCAGGACCCGCCGGGAGCGGGGAGGAGCCATGAAACCCCTAAAAAAGGGGCAAAACAAACACTTTGTCTGCGGCGGAGATTAACACCGGCTTAAAAGCCCCGTTCTTACACCCTCTCGCCGGCCAATTAGCGCGGATAATTTGATATCTGGGGTTTTATTTCGTTTGGTTTCGCAACGGCCGCCGCGTTTAATTGGGAGCGCGTGAGCGCTAATTGGCGCTGCCGTCATCCCCCAGCCCTGGATGACGCAAAACGGGGCAGATTTGGGGCTAATCCCGGCGGGATCGGGCCGAGGGAGCTCTCTGGGAAGGGCAGAACCATCCCGGCTGGAAGAGGAGGCTCCGGTGGCGGCGGGGTGGCTGTGGGGTGTGGGTTCTCTGCGGTCACCGAAGCATCGGGGGTCCTCCCTTTTCTCTGCCGAATCCATGGAATTTCGGAGGTTTGAGCATCGTTCCTTAGCCCAGGCCTCCAGCTTGGAAGTTTTGGGGTGACGCCACAACAAACCGGTGTGAAAACCCCATTCCCCAGCCCTTTGTTCCCCCCTTTTTCTCCTGTTAAAATAAACGACGTCAGAGGCGCCCCGTAAAAAATAATAAAAAAAAAACCCCAAACCCCAATCCCTGAACCCTCCCGCCCCTCCTGCTGCTCTTCCAGAATCCCTCAAAAAAAAATCCGGCCTGGTTTCCAAACATCCCATTCATGGGAGCTGGAACGGGGCCACGCTCGGCTCCCGCGGAGCCGCGGCTGCTCTTGGCTGAAACTCCAGAAACCTGGGGCAAAACATCCCGGATTTCGTTCCCCCGCTGGCTCGGGATGGAGGGAGCGGGGGAGGGAATGGGGCTTTTGCCCCCAGGAGAGGAAGCCCCAAAGCCATAATTCCTCTGGAAAGGGATATTTTGGGAAAGTTTGCCTCGGCTGGCGGTGCTGGAATGCAGCTCCTGGTGGGGCTGACAAGGAGGAATTATGTCAGGACAGAAAATGGGTTTTTTTCAGCTCCCCCCCTGCCCGGCTCCCCCCACCAGGGCTGAATCCCAATATTTGTTTTAGGAGAAAAACGGCCTGGCCCCTTCTCACCGCTGCAGCTGAAGCTTTGGGGACCTTCCCAGGTGTCATCCTCACCTTCCAGCCGCCCCCAGGCCCCTTTTCCAGCCCCACATCCCTTCCCTGCCTGTGGAGAACCCCCTCGATCCCAAGGATGGAGCTTTCCCACCCTTTATTCCCTTCCCGGAGCTTTTTCCCTACAAAGTTCTTTGCTTTAGATCAGAAAAGCAGCCCCAGAGTGGGAGAAATTCAGGGGGGGTTTCCCTTAAAAAATTCAACTCTTGGTGCTGCCTCCCCTGCCCTGAGCAGCCCACCCAAACTGGGGGGACTGGGATGGGGGAGGAACAACTGGGAGGGGCCTCTGGGGGATTTTGTGGGGCTGTGGCTTTGGGGTTTGAATTTTTTTCCACCCCTCCACGACATTTAGAGGTGGAATTTGGTCCTGGGGTGGGGCTGGGATTTCCCGGGGGTTATCCCTGGGAAGGGGGAGAGAGAGGGAAGGAGGAGGGAAAAAGCATCTGGGAAGGGAAAAGGGGGGAAAAAAAGAAGAAAGAGTCCCATGGAGCGAATGAGAACGAGTGGGGAGCGAATGAGACGAGTGGGGAGCGAATGAGAACGAGTGGGGAGCGAACGCCTCGGCTGAGCATCTGCAGAGCGCTCCGGGCTCATCCTGCAACCCCTCCCTCCCTCCAGAGGCCCATCCCAGCCTTTCCTGGGCCCCCGGAGCCCTCCCCGCGCTCCCCGCCCGGCTCTGACGCCGGCAGCGGCTCTTCCAAAAGGAAACCAGCGGCCGAGAGGGCCTGGATGGGAATCCTGACCCCACAGGCCTCGCTCTGGGTTTTGGCAGCTCCCACGAGGAGGAACTGGAGCGTCCTGGGTGACCCCGTCGGGAGGTGGGACACGAGAGACCGGAATTCTCATCCTGGGGATGCCTCAGGCACCTCCGGGCACCCAGGGCTGGGTTTCCATCACAAAGCTGCCAAAAAATGGGAATTTGGAGCCCCCTCTGCTCTCCCTTCACCATTACTGGGTAATTCGGGGGGCTGGGGATCAAAGGATGAACTTGGTGCCTCCTGAGGCTCATCCCAGGCTGGAATCTGGGCTGGAGGGAGGTGAATTCCCGAGTTTTGGTCCATCTGGACGGGTCCTGGGCCACACATTCCCAGCAGGGCTCCCCTTTCCCCTCCCCACTGCGTCCCATGGGATTTTGGGACCCCCACGAGCCATCAGATGCCCCTGAGCAGCCCCAGTTCCACGTGGAACCAGGAATTCTCCATGGCCAAGCAGCCCTGGGACGATCCAAGGAACTGTTTACGACCCAGCAGCTCAAAATTGGCAACGGCTCCAGAACTTCTCGCTTGGCCACCGGAGCGTTTTCCATCCTCAGGTTATTCCTCCGGCTCGCTCCGTGTTTATGGGGGATTAACCTGCTGCGAGGAGGCCTGGGGATTATTTATGGATAATTCCTGGCACTTGCCTGGCCGGGAGGACTGCAGGGATCGCAGGGATCCCATCCCGCAGCTGCTTCCAAGCCGTGCTCGGCTCCCCGCCCGTTTACGATGCCAGCTCGTGTTATTTTCATTATCCCCTCTCCACCCATAAACTCCGGGCTGAGCCAGCCTTGGGAAGGGGAAAATCCTTCATGGAGGCGTTCTGGGGCCTTTCCAGAGAGTCCTCGCCAGGGAATCCAGGGCGAAGCCGCCGCTGCAGGCTGGAAGGGGTCGGGGTTGGCCGCGTTTGCGGCGCGTTCAACGCTGCCCCGCAGCTGAAAATCTTAGGGCTGGGGGGAAAATGGTCCTAAAGTGGGTTTATAAAAGGATTCCTTCCAAAATCCCAAGGCCCAGGCTGGGGTTGTGCTCCAGGCCAGGAGATGGGATGGGAACAGGCTCCGGATCGGGGCTGCGCATGGAGATTTTGTGGATTTAGGGAAACGTGAGGGATTGTCCTGCAGATCCCACAGAGCCACGGCGTTGGGACTGAGAACGAGCAGAGGAGGATTTTTGGGGTGGCTGAAGGGGGACGAGGCCGTTTCCGAGGTTTTCCACCCGCAGCTCCGTGGAGGGACACGAGGCCCAGCGCCAGCGACGTTCTCATCCCAAACGGGGCCGTTGGGGGACGAGAAGTGGCAGCACCAGCGCCTCTTTCCAGACCAGTTTTGGGTTTAAAACCCGGCCTGAAGCCCCTGGAGGAGGAGCTGAGCCCTTCCAGAGCTGCTCGGCCTTGAGGAGCCTCCGGAGCCGATCGAGCCGCCCGGAGAAGCTTCCCTGCGCACGAAGGGCGTGGGTTGGGAACGAGACAAAGCAGATTTTTAACTGCTGTCATTATCCTGCCATAAATCCCGGCTGCCGCCGCCGCCGCTGCCGGAGCTTCCTGCAGCATCTTCCCCAGCGCCGACCCCTCCGGAATGCGTTCAGGAATCGCTTTTCAGGAATGTTTTCCTAATGTTTTCCTCCCCGCGGTGGCCGGGGGCTGCTGGAGGAACATCACCTGCCCGTGGCACATCCCGCATCCATCAGGAAATGCTGCTGGAATGCTTTTTCCAGGTTATCCCGCACGTTTTCCCTTTCTCCGGGCCAGCCTGGAGAAGGTTTTTGGGATAAGGTTTTTTTTGGAGATGCCGATGACCCCAAAGCCCCGGGAGGAGCCGCTCTTTGTTCCCCAGGGCCGCGTCCGGCTGAGCAATTTTTGATTTGTTTCTCCAAAATCCCGAATAAACCTGTTTTTTCCCAAAGTCCCCTGGAACCGGGCACGGTGTTATTACGGTAATTGGCTGCTGCTAATTATGCTGATTACTGTAATCACCGCTCTGTTGTCACACAAATAAACTGGGCTTGCGTCACTGGGCAGCGCCAGAGGCCGGCGGTGGCTCCGAGCAGGATTTTCCCCTCGGGATGGGGGGAGCCGGTGCCCAGCAATCCGAATTTTGGGATTTTGGGGATTTCATGGAGCTGGGGGAGACGCTCGGCGGGGAGGATGGAGGAGCTGCAGGGACAGCGAGTGGTGGAATTCGGGGCAGGGCG